>NC_054886.1:31417731-31686250 GCF_018320785.1 Cheilinus undulatus | reverse complement strand
TTCAACCCAACAACTGGTCTGGTCTTCCTGGTCTGTTGTCTCTTCAAGTCTCAGCTCAGAATAATTGGTACGTCTACATCAGAGTCTACCTGTGCTCCTCCTCTCTCTTCCTGTTTCTTTCATATTCCTGTTCAATCATGCTTTCATCTGTGTGTGTCTCAGTCAGCTGCTCCACTTTCAAATGTGCTTTCAATCATTCATTTCACTCATTCATACTTTCATTGGGACAACAAAGGGAAGTCAATCAAAGCTCCAGCTCTACCTGAGCAGGTGAGCCCAACAGCTGTAGCAGGTGGACAGGTGTTTCCAGTCAACCCTGAGTCTGGACAGTCCAGGAGAGCAGACTCGTGGCCTTCACACTGGAACTTCTTAGTCCAGAACGGAGCCTCCACTTCTCCAAACATTCCCCCCTTGAAGACTGAAGGAGCCCCACAGCCCAGCTCCCTGCAGACCACCTGAGCACCCTGCAGGTCCAAGTCCTCCTCACACACTGGGGACCAGCACTGGTCAGACTTCACCTCCAGTCTGCCTGAACACAGACCAGTCCCGTTCACCAGTCTGACAGAGTCTGTGGAGATTTCAGGAGAGAGAGAGAGAACTTGATCACAATCTAAAACCAGTCCTTTCTCTTCACTGGGTCCTGTCCAAGCTCAGCTGTAGGAGGATGGTAACAGGCTGAGAAAAGCAGCACATTTACAAAGTCTCATGGTAGACAGTTGGAAAGAAAAGACACAGACATTGGAGCGCTGTGTTTGGTGTTCATGTAGAAGAAACCAAAAACAAGGTCAGATGAGCAACAATGCAGGGGATGACTGAAATGGTGACAAAGATCTCCATAGGTTCACACAGAATCAGACAAGAGCTACAGAACTCACTGAAACAAAGTAACACTGGGCCTCATTCTCCCACATCACCCTGAGACTGTTGTTGATTTTGTTCTTAGAGTTTTTCAGAGAAACCTTGGTGGGATTGATGACACATTCTTAAGCTGATGAATTGTTCTCACAGGTGTGCTCATGAACTACAAGAACCCGCACCTTCCTCCTAATGAACATAGAAACACACCCCTTTATGCCCATATAAGGCCATGAGACTGCAGAGCTGTGTGCAAACACAGATGGTAAGCATGAGTGAGTGGAGAAGTGGTCAAATGTCAGTGATTTCCACAATAAAGTGTGAAGGTAACTGCCCTCTGGACTCCAAATATCAGAAATACTTTGAGAGTTCTAAAGAGGAAGTAATGCTGCTCAAAATGACCCTAAAAACACAATTCAGTTCTATTTTTAGCAGCAGTCATGGACATCAATTTAACCTCCAAACACATGAATTTGGATGATAATGCTGGTTCAGACAGCGCTTTCATCAGACAACATGCAGAATCAAACCTTCTATTTCACTGTGTCATTTTGAAACACACTGGAGTGCTGATGAGAGCAAAACTAAACATTTGATCCTCTCAGATCAGCTCTCAGATGTTCACAAGGGTGATCTGGAGTCTTTTTAGCTTTGCTTCTTTGCTGACAACAAACCAGAAATGAGAAATATTTGGTAGAGATCAGAATCTTGAAGAACTCGGTGGGAGGGCTCAAAGCAGGGTGCGAGTTGCCGGGGGGATGGGGGTGGTTTCCCCCTTTCTGGTTCTGATATCCCCCCCCCCGGTGATAAATCTTCCATCCCCGGTTGGGATACGTTTTATCCCTGCCTCTGCTCCGACTGAATGCTGGGCCATGGGCACGTTTACACACCGCTGGTGCACTCGCATTGGCCCATTGCAGCGCAGTGGCGTGGGAATATATTGCAAGTGAAATTGTACATAGTAACTTATTACAGCTCTACCAGCTTGGCACAGTCTGCCTCTTGTAAGTACAGCTGAAACCAGAAGTTTACATACACTATATAAAAAGGCACCCCCATGTTTCACAGTTGGGATGGTGTTCTCAGGCTTGCAAGCTTCCCCCTTTTTTCTCCAAATGTAACGATGGTCATTATGGCCAAAAAGTTCAATTTTAGTTTCGTCAGACCACAGAACATGTCTCCAAAAATTAAGGTCTTTGTCACTGTGTGCATTTGCAAACTGTGATCTGGTTTTTTTTATGTTTGTTTTGGAGTAATGGCTTCTTCCTGGGAGAGAGGCCTTTCAGCCCATGTCGGTACAGGACTCGTTTGACGGTTGATAATGACACACTCTTACCAGCATCTTCACAAGGTCTTTTGCTTTTGTTCTTGGGTTGAGATGCACTTTTTGGACCAAAGCACGTTCATCTCTGGGACACAGAACCCGCCTCCTTCCTGAGTGGTATGGTGGCTGGACATTCCCATGGTGTTTATACTTGCGTATAATTGTTTGAACAGATGAACGTGGCACCTTCAGGCATCTGGAAATTGCACCCAAGGATGAACCAGACCTTTGCAAGTCCACAATTCTCTTCCTGATATCTTGGCTGATTTCTCTTAATTTTTCCCATGATGTTACACAAAGAAGCAGTGTGTTTCAGGTGTGCCTTAAAATACATCCACAGGTGTGCCTCTAATTAACTCAAATATTGTCAATAAACCTATCAGAGGCTTCCAAAGACATGACATCATCATCTGGGCTTTTCCAAATCGTTTAAAGGCATAGTAATCTTAGTGTATGTAAACTTCTGACTTTGAAGAAAGTAATAAAAATTGTTTAAAAAAATCCTTTTCTCATTATTCTGGCATTTAGCAAATAGAAATAATTTTGGTAATCCTAATTGACCAAAAACAGGAAAAATTTAATCTGATTTAATGTTAGATGGTGAGAAAAAAAGTTTATGTGCCTTTTTATATAGTGTATGTAAACTTCTGGTTTCAACTGTACAATGAGTAGCTGACAGACATGTCAATCAATCAGCACTTACAGCCTCATCAAATCCCCACCACCCGTGTCAACCAGAGCCAATGACAGCCCATTGTACCGACTCAAACTTACCGGGCGGTAGTCTGTAAAGGAGCTGTAACAGCAGCATGTCCATATCCAAAACTATCTACATGTGAGCACAAAAAGGACATTACTAAAGGAGCAAGGACTTCTGATGCGAAGAGAGAAGTTTCTGAGATTTATATTAACAGTGAATGTTTGTAGGAATCCTGATGCTCAAACACCGCAGCTGCAGGTGCTCACTAGCGATCGGGCAGGTGCCACTTTCAAACCCATGTCATGATCTCAGACTGATAAAAAATCAATCTAATCTGAAACTAAGCGAGAAGAAACATCACCAGATCAGAAGCTAACCCTGTCAAAAACCACCATCAAGAAAGTCTTGAGCTGGTAAAATGAAACACTGCATGGAAACCTGATTTTTGACCCTTAAATGGTTGCAGCAGTAAGATCATACCTGCTCCAAAAGAGCGAATGTTTTCATTCTTCAAAGTGATTTAGAAACCACCATTTCAACAGTTTAATGGAACTAAAGAGACACAATGGACTTCATACGAACAGAGGACTAACTGGCCCAGAAAGCTGAAAGGATGCTCTGTGAGGGCGTGTAAGCTGAGTAAACCTGTAAAGATAGGCTTCATTTCACCTGTGATCGCCTGTGATAAAATTCGAATTATATTCTACAATTGTGCTTGTTTGTGAATTGAGTGGTGCTCGTATGGCATAGAGCTGCTGGCTGTGTTGTCCCATACCTGCTGTACAGTTTTAAATGAGGTTATTAGCGTTATTGTGCAAAGCTGTTACTTTTCTATGCATCTGAAGTGGGTAAATCTGGCACAACTTTACCAACTCCCAAGGTGCATGGAGGATGAGGAGGGTCTTGAAGAGAACAGAAATCTCCACCAACACTTGTAGTTAAAAGAACAACTTTATTAGACCGACGTGTTTCGGCATGTAACCTTCATCAGGGCCATCAAGAACCACATTGCAAGCAGCATTTAAATAGGGTAGTGTGGAAACAGAAAAAATGACCAATGGGCACTGCTAAAGAGGCACAGGGAGTGTCTGATTCACAGACATGGCAAGATGTGCTGAAACAATACAGGGAAATGATCACTAGGTGGGATTAGAGAGTATTCTGGGGTCATTTTAAAGTGCCATATGTGGGTGAGGTAAAACATTTTAAATTAAAGCATTAGTAAAAGCATTTTATGAAAGGGTTAAAAACACCAGTAAATACCTCTATAGAGGGACAGGTAAAAGTACGTCATAAAACCAGAAAATATAGAACGTAAGTTTGCAAATAAAAGCTTTAAAAGATAAAAACCTGACAAAAGCAATTGAAAAATAACTATAAAAACTCATTGATAGAAAAATCCTCATTCATCCCCCCTGGAAATGAACTTTTTAGATAAAAAATCCAAAATGCTTCTCTTTTTTTCCTGGCAAGATTTTTCCAAGCTCAGTTTAATGGCTTCTATGCCCAGGAAAGCTAGAGAAGACATAGGATGCCTAAATTCATTAAAATGTCTGGCAACAGGACTCGTTTCTTAATTTCTTTTAATGGCACTCCTGTGTTCTCTTATCCTGTCTCTAAGTGAGCGAGAGACTCAATTCCACCACCCCGAACAAGAAGAAGACTCAACAAAACCCCCCAAGCCACTCCCCTTTTTTTGGACAGGAGCCAATACCCCCCACTGAAAGCCCAGCACAACAGACGTCAAAGACTAAATGCACACGGCAGGGGAAAAGGAAAAGAACCAAGCAGCCGTCCACGGACCAGATCCCTAGGCCAGAACAGAAATCGGCTGTTCTCAACCTAAGCAACACTGAACTCACTTCCACTCAACTTTCAGTCCTTGAGCTTGGTCTATCCTTTGTCCCAACCCCTTCAGTAAGTCAGTTTGAGCACTTTCGAGATTTACAAAAATTTCTCAGAGATGTAAGACGAAAAGAATTTTTTATGAAAAATGATTCTTCCCTTAAACCTGTTTTAAATGATATCTTAACCAATAATTTTAGAATTAAAAGTAATTTTTACCCACCAAAGAACAGAAATCATTCAATAGTAATGTACTGTAGATTCGTTGAACAAGAGTTTGAAAATTTTTCTAAAAAGAAAAGATTCATGCACCACAACCTAACAAAAGACCAACAAAAAGCTTTGTCTGAACTTGAGAACAATAAATCTATAGTTATAAAACCTGCAGACAAAGGAGGCGCTATTGTCATTATGAACAAACGTGATTATGATGAGGAAATCCTTGGACAACTATCTAACATATATTTTTATTCAAGACTAATGTGACCCAACCAAGGATTACCTTAAAGAGCTGCGCTTACTACTTGAACAGGGACGTTCAGATGGTGATATTTCACTAAAAGAATCTAACTTCCTACTTAATGAGTTTCCACTAAAACCCTTTTTATATACTTTACCAAAAATTCACAAAAACCCTTTAAAACCACCTGGCAGACCTATTGTCTCTGGGATTGGAATTGATTGATTTGTACCCTCACTCAAATCTTTTATAAAAGACAGCTCTAAGTTTCTAATTTTACTTAAATCACTCCCTTCTATTGATTCAGATATAATCGTGTACTCTTGACGTTGAATCATTATAGACTAACATCAACCATCAGCAAGGATTAGACACCCTGGAATATTTTCTTAACACCAGATCAGTCCAAACCCCCTCCACCACATTCCTAGTGAACCTGGCCTCCTTTGTCCTCAAAAGAAATTATTTCTTTTTGACAACTCATCTCATCTCCAGATCTCTGGCACTGCCATGGGCACAAAAATGGCTCCCAGTTTTGCCTGTCTCTTTGTTGGTTTACTTGAGGAAAAAACTCTATATGATCAACAAAAAAACCCTTTCTACCTCACATTATTTCTTGGAAACATTATATTGATGATGTGTTTTTACTTTGGAAAGGCTCTGTCCCCACTCTATTTGAGTTTTTACAGTTTTTAAATCACAACTTTGCGGTCTAAAATTTACACTTAACTATAGCCTTGAAGAAATAAACTTTCTGGATATAAATGTCATGATAAAAGATAACATCCTCTCCTCCTTCCTCTATACTAAACCCACAGATCGCAATACACTTCTCCATGCTGCAAGCTTTCATCCTCTTCCTCTGAAAAAAAGCCTACCAGTCAGTCAACAGGTGAGAATAAAAAGAATATGCACTGCTCCAGAACAGTACAACAAAATCAAAGCAGAGATACTTTCCAAATTCAGGGAAAGAAACTACCAAGAACATTGGCTTGCTGATGCTGAAAACAAAGTAGATTCCAAAAACAGAGAAGACTATCTAAAAACCTCTAGACCAATAAAATCTAACCCAAAACTCGTCTACTGCACTACCTTCTGTCCCCAAACCATAGACATCAAGAATCTAATCCTAAAACACTGGCATATCCTCCAAAATGATCCCACCATAAAAAATACATTCAATCAACAACCCATGGTCACCTTCAAAAGAGGCAAAAACACAAGGGACAAAATTGTAAGAGCATGTCAACCACCAATCCAGACCACAAACAATCCGCTTCAAGGCAATTTTAAGTGTGGAACCTGCATTAACTGCCAATACACCAAAAACCTTAAATACTTTAATCACCCAATCACTGGACTCAAAATTAACATAAAAGATTTTATCACGTGCAAAACAAAAAATGTGATCTATTTGATAATGTGCCCCTGTAGTAAGGTCTATGTTGGTGAAACCTCTCGCTCACTTAGAGACAGGATAACAGAACGAAGGAGTGCCATTAAAAGAAATGAAAAAAACGAGTCCTGTTGCCAGACATTTTAATGAATTTAAGCATCCTATGTCTTCTCTAGCTTTCCTGGGCATAGAAGCCATTAAACCGAGCTTGAGGGGCGGCAACATACATCTTGCTTGGAAAAAAAGAGAAGCATTTTGGATTTTTTATCTTAAAAGTTTATTTCCAGGGGGTATGAATGAGGATTTTTCTATCAATGAGTTTTTATAGTTATTTTTCAATTGCTTTTTTCAGGTTTTTATCTTTAAAAGCTTTTATTTGTAAACTTACGTTCTATATTTTCTGGTTTTATGACGTACTTTTACCTGTCCCTCTATAGAGGTATTTACTGGTGTTTTTAACCCTTTCATAAAATGCTTTTACTAATGCTTTAATTTAAAATGTTTTACCTCACCCACATATGGCACTTTAAAATGACCCCAGAATACTCTCTAATCCCACCTAGTGGTCATTTCCCTGTATTGTTTCAGCACATCTTGCCATGTCTATAAATCAGACACTCCCTGTGCCTCTTTAGCAGTGCCCATTGGTCATAAACCATATGATCTGTCAACCAACCCACTGGTGCTGTTACCCCATTGGCTGATATATATATGTGGCTGTTTTTGATTGGTTTAAATTATGTAATTTAGTAACATTTTGATTTTTTTTCACTTTTTTCTGTTTCCACACTACCTTATTTAAATGCTGCTTGCAATGTGGTTCTTGATGACCCTGATGAAGGCTACATGCTGAAATGCGTCGGTCTAACAAAGTTGTTCTTTTAACTACAAGTGTTGCTGGAGATTTCTGTTCTCTTCATTTTTCTATGCATTCTCAGTACATACAGTTGCTATAGGTCTGCATGTTAACTCATGCAGACTATAATACTGTTGACAAATCCAGAATCTTTGTGTTGCAAAAGCCTGGTTGCACTTTGCTTTTGACGTGCTGTCATTGTTCTGTTGTCTCTTGTGCAGGTTTATTGCCTTGTTCTTGGCGGACATCGGTGCTCCTCAGTGTTGGCATTAAAAAGGAAGGGAAAGATTTGTTAATTGTTGTTCCAAGCTTTCCAAGAAATAAGAATACGGCTGATTGTATTTTAATAACTTTCAATAGGTCCAGATATAGAGAGGGAGGGAGAGAGGGAGAGAGAGAGAGAAATAGAGGAAAACTGAGCGAGCGAGCCCGTGCGTGCATTACGCAATAAACAGGAGGACAAATAGGAGAGACACCATAATTTGAAACGCACAAACCTTCTGCTATTTAACTGTGTTATCATAATTTCTGATAAACTGGGTGTGCCATCGATATGCAAAAATCCATAGTCTTTGGAATTTATCAGGCGAAAATCTCGGTCTGCATAAATTTTATTATTTATTATTTATTTCAATGCTGAGCAAAATGGATTGTCAATAGCTTATAATGAACAGACAACTTATTTACAGCCATAGTTCCAACAGATGTGGCTCCACCCCGCTGACCAACTGATCCATGAGCAGTTAGCTCACGTTAGAGTCCTATATAGCCTATAAGAGAGAATTGGTCGGTTAAAACACAGAAGTCCACAGTGCTGTTTGCACTATTCACTGATGACTGAGAAATGCTGTAAATGATATCTTAACCAATAATTTTAGAATTAAAAGTAATTTTTACCCACCAAAGAACAGAAATCATTCAATAGTAATGTACTGTAGATTCGTTGAACAAGAGTTTGAAAATTTTTCTAAAAAGAAAAGATTCATGCACCACAACCTAACAAAAGACCAACAAAAAGCTTTGTCTGAACTTGAGAACAATAAATCTATAGTTATAAAACCTGCAGACAAAGGAGGCGCTATTGTCATTATGAACAAACGTGATTATGATGAGGAAATCCTTGGACAACTATCTAACATATATTTTTATTCAAGACTAATGTGACCCAACCAAGGATTACCTTAAAGAGCTGCGCTTACTACTTGAACAGGGACGTTCAGATGGTGATATTTCACTAAAAGAATCTAACTTCCTACTTAATGAGTTTCCACTAAAACCCTTTTTATATACTTTACCAAAAATTCACAAAAACCCTTTAAAACCACCTGGCAGACCTATTGTCTCTGGGATTGGAATTGATTGATTTGTACCCTCACTCAAATCTTTTATAAAAGACAGCTCTAAGTTTCTAATTTTACTTAAATCACTCCCTTCTATTGATTCAGATATAATCGTGTACTCTTGACGTTGAATCATTATAGACTAACATCAACCATCAGCAAGGATTAGACACCCTGGAATATTTTCTTAACACCAGATCAGTCCAAACCCCCTCCACCACATTCCTAGTGAACCTGGCCTCCTTTGTCCTCAAAAGAAATTATTTCTTTTTGACAACTCATCTCATCTCCAGATCTCTGGCACTGCCATGGGCACAAAAATGGCTCCCAGTTTTGCCTGTCTCTTTGTTGGTTTACTTGAGGAAAAAACTCTATATGATCAACAAAAAAACCCTTTCTACCTCACATTATTTCTTGGAAACATTATATTCACTGATGACTGAGAAATGCTGTTAGGACAGATAATTAGCTGATTTTTTTGTCACTTCTCAGTCATTTTCCGTGCGCAGTGCTGTTTGTCTCTCTCGTCCGCCGGCTTGGCTGGTGAGGAGGAGCTGACTTATCATGCCATCAATGGTGGCATCTATGGTTAATCCAGTTACCGTAAAATACCAAATAACCGCCGGGTCCGTATTAACCGCCAGGTCCCAAATAACTGCTGGGTGTGCCAGTACATGACAAATAAACGCCTGGTGTAATTTATTCAAAGCTCCGATATGTGACTGAGAAGAGATGAGAACCGTATAGAATCAACTCCCAACTCCCCCTCCCTTCCTGGTCTTCTCCCTGTTTGAGCTCTGTAACTCCGCCCCTCTCTCTACGTGCCTCCTCGCGAATGAGAATGTCCGCTGAATTGAATACTGACAGTGGCAAAGCACTCGTGGAGTGATTCTGCTCTGCTTTTTCACTGAAATAAACGGCCGAATCACAGGCAAGAAAACACTTCATCTCATCATGAACAAATTCTACACAGGACTGAACACCGCCGTAATTCCGCCACTGAATCAACTTCTCACTGAGCTGAGATAGGGAAGCTACGGCGGCCAATAAGAACGCTTGGTCGGACCTGAGCCTGATTGGCTGCGAGTACTAGCCTCCTCATTGGCTGGGGCACCCCCGTCCCTTGCTCGTTTTCTCAAGTGAGATAGCAGCGCCGTGCCCCGGTGCAGCGAAAAAATAAAAATTACGACATTAACTTTAAACTGTCGTCAACTTTGTGTTTATTTAGTTCCTTCCCAGTATTTAAAGTGTTTACGGAGTGTTGAGTTGACAGAAGAAGACCAAAGTATAACTATGGTACTGTAATCTTGTCTTAAAAATGTAAAGGTGATATTCATACTGTTGTAAATAAATACTTTGATGAAATTGACCATATTTTTCCAATTTTTGCTAAGCAAGATTTTTGTGAGAAAAGAATTAAACCCCTGTTCCAAATAGCCACCTGGTCCCTAATAAACGCCTGGTCTGCTCAGGGATTGAGACAAATAAACGCCTCGGCTACTATTTGGTATTTTACGGTATTATTATATGGTTATGTAGTTTCGTATCCTCACAAACTACGCACTGCCCTCTCAAAAACCAGGTGATAATAGGCTTGAAGGTTCACAGTGTATGCCTGGCTATAGATTAAAGGCCAGTTGCAAGATGCATTTTTTTTTTTGTTTTTTTTTAATGTCCCTCGCTCTGGTTTTTCAACAATTCGCACCCTGGTTCAAAGAACAAATGTCTCCCTAAGAACGCTTGGTGAAGGAGGAATCAGAGCTTTCATGGATGATGATACCAGAGCAGCTGATTTCCAGGCCTTCATCACTGGACCATCCCATGTTCCACACATTCCTCTCATTAAAAAAAGCTGTTTGAGCTCCACAATGATGGACTCCAGACCACCTGTTTGATGATCAAATGTCTTTTTCTCACATTTGCTGTTATCAAAGTGTTTCTGAATGAGCACAGCACTTTGAATAATGTTTCTCTTTTTCAACTCTAACTCACAGTTTACCATTACAGAGGTACAAAAAAGGTCTAAAGGCAACAATAGTTACCACTCATTCAAATGTCAATTTCTGGACAAGAGAACGTAGAAGAGAAAATAAGCAGGAAATGTTCATATGAGACTCTGTTAACACAGTGATGTGATGAAAAACATTCAGAAAGATTTTGGCACTAATGTGTTAATACTGATACCTGAGCAGGTCATTTCCATCACATAAGAGCTGGACCAATCCTTTATTCTCACACATTCCTTCAGTGTAGATTTAGACTCTACACAACCAGGGATGATCCGCCACACAGGTCTGTTGAAGTATTTCTCTATCAGTTTAGATGAAACAGCAGAGCCACAGCCAAGTCTTCTACAAATCACAGCTGCATCCTTTAGAGTCCCGTAACCTGGAAAACCTGGTCTCCATTCTCCATGGTGTTTGATCTCTAGTCTACCAGAGCAGGTGCTGGATCCTCCCACCAACCGGACTTCATCAGGGTCTGACCAAAGACAAGGAAATAGTTCAGAAAAGACAAAGGGGGTCTACTTCACCTCTCCTCTAGCAGATCTACAGTAAGTTGTGGAGTCCCTCAGAAGTCAAAGCTCAGCCCCGTTCTCTTCTCAGCTTTACATTTTCACATCAAGTTCAATAATCAACAAACAATATCTTTACCCACCGCAATAAAATCAGCAAGGGGTTATGTAAAGGTTTCCGTATCTTTGTTTGTTTGTTTGTATGTGTACAAGATAACTCGAGAACGGAAAGTCAGATCTTCACCAAACTTTCAGGGAATATTGGGATGGTGACAGGAAAGAATCGATTAGATTCTGGTGATGATCAGCGCACCCGTTCGTTTGTTTCGGACTTGGAAATTTTGAACACCATAGTAATCAATAGGAGCATAAGTTCCTCACTGGTGCTGGCCATTCTAGTTACCACTGTAATGCTGATGACTTCTAGCTTCAACTACATACAGAAACTAAATCTAACTCTAAATTATCACAACTGTCTAAACTAATTTTCCTCCAAGTCAATCAAAACAAAACCAAAGCTGTTTGTTTTCTGTTGTTTACAACAAACAGATCCTCATTTCCTAATCAAATCAAATAAAATTGATTATACACAACTGGACTCCAATAAAGGATTAAATCAAAGTGACTGACAGTGAGGATTACATTAATGTGTTTTGACAGTGAGGATTACATTAATGTGACTCTGACAGTGAGGATTAAATTCACGTGACTCTGACAGTGAAGATTAAATTAATGTGTTCTGACAGTGAGGATTAAATTAATGTGTTCTGAGAGTGAGGATTAAATTAATGTGATTCTGACAGTGAGGATTAAATTAATGTGTTCTGACAGTGAGGATCAAAATTAATGTGACTCTGACAGGGAGGATTAAATTAATGTGTTCTGACAGTGAGGATTAAATTAATCTGATTCTGACAGTGAGGATTAAATTAATGTGTTCTGACAGTGAGAATTAAATTAATGTGATTCTGACAGTGAGGATTACATTAATGTGATTCTGACAGTGAGGATTACATTAATGTGACTCTGACAGTGAGGATTACATTAATGTGATTCTGACAGTGAGAATTAAATTCATTTGTTCTGACAGTGAAGATTAAATTAATGTGACTCTGACAGTGAGGATTAAATTAACGTGACTCTGACAGTGAGGATCAAAATTAATGTGTTATGACAGTGAGGATCTAAATTAATGTGACTCTGACAGTGAGGATTAAATTAATGTGTTCTGACAGTGAGGATCAAAATTAATGTGACTCTGACAGGGAGGATTAAATTAATGTGTTCTGACAGTGAGGATTACATTAATGTGACTCTGACAGTGAGGATTACATTAATGTGACTCTGACAGGGAGGATTAAATTAATGTGTTCTGACAGTGAGGATTACATTAATGTGATTCTGAAAGTGAGGATTAAATTAATGTGTTCTGACAGTGAGGATTACATTAATGTGTTCTGACAGTAAGGATTACATTAATGTGACTCTGACAGTGAGGATTACATTAATGTGACTGACAGTGAGGATAAAATTAATGTGTTCTGACAGTGAGGATTACATTAATGTGATTCTAACAGTGAGGATTAAATTAATGTGACTCTGACAGTGAGCATTACATTAATGTGACTCTGACAGTGAGAATTAAATTAATTTGTTCTGACAGTAAAGATTAAATTAATGTGACTCTGACAGTGAGGATTACATTAATGTGACTCTGACAGTGAGGATTAAATTAATGTGACTCTGACAGTGATGATTACATTAATGTGACTCTGACAGTGAGGATTAAATTAATGTGACTCTGACAGTGAGGATTAAATTACTGTGACTCTGAGAGTGAGGATTAAAGGAAAGTGATCTGACAGTGAGGATCAAAATTAATGTGACTCTGACAGTGAGGATTAAATTAATGTGTTCTGACAGTGAGGATTAAGTTAATCCAACTCTGACATTGAGGATTAAATTAATGTCTTCTGACAGTGAGGATTAAGTTAATCCATCTCTGACAGTGAGGATTAAATTAATGTGACTCTGACAGTGAATGCTCTTGTCGTCAGTAGAGTCTGTTGGTTTTAAAGAAAGCGGTGTGATAGTGGTTTATGGTTAATATAAAGGATTTGATCTTAAAGATCTCTGTCTCCTCTCAGTAATGTTGTCAGATACTCAGAAAAACTACAGGAGCCTGTTAGTGACAAAATGAAGAATGTGTTGAAGCTGCAGGCTGATGCAGGCTATGTGTTAAGATCATAATAAAAAATTTTTTTCACTCCAAACACTTTTGATTTTGCCTGTCACCACAGTGAACAGAGCAAAATGGAATCATTGTAGAAGCTCTACAGTTCAGATCAACAGGAAGTCAAACTTACCTGAGCAGTTGAGCTGCAGGTTTCTAGAATATGACGGTGGTTCAGTCCTGGAGGAGTTCTCTGGTGGTTCCAGTGAAAGTACAGAACCACATTTCAGCTGTCTGCACAGCGTCTCTGCAGACGTCAGGTTCCATTCAGACAGAGAGACGTTAACTGCTCTCCAGTCGCCTCCATCTCTCCTCTCCAGGATCCCAGCACAGCGGCTGGCTCCGCCCACCAACCTGACATCATCAGGAAGCGCTAAACAGAGACACACAGGTAATCAGTGCACAGAGTTAGAGACAAAGGAAGACAGGACGAAACGGCAGTCCACTCTGAGGTGATCCAAATCCTTTATTAAATAGGGATGAAGGCATTTCAACTGCAGCAAGTCTTCATCAGGACAGCTGCTGTTTCTACCATGGCCTCTATCTGAAATCAATCTGCTCCTTCATTCTTTCATTTTCTGCTCTTTCATGCTGGTCCTCTCATTCAGAGAGAACCTGATCCTGGTTCTAATGTTCTAGACCGTTCTGACCCGTGTAGCTCACACTCTCCTCTACCTATATAAAGAAAAGTGAACTTGTCAGTTCATAGTCACATTTATGAGCTTCATGGTAAAAAGAGCACACAGCAGAGACATGCATCCATCACTGACAGCTGAGCTCAGTGATATCTAAGGCACATGTTCCCTTTCCAATATCATATTTCATACCTCAAACATGACTGCAGGGTTTCTCTGACATGTGTAAATATGAAACAGCATTCTAGAGACATTTATTAACCCTTCTCAGGCTGCTTCAGCGTCCTGTTCAGTTCTGATAGAGAGAGTTCAGAGCTGAGTGAATCCTGAGGACAGCCAGAGAATGAGCAGGTCATTTCATCAACACTCAATCAGAGGGAAAATGGAGCTATGTGACAGTTTCAGGTCAGGATCAGTCAAACATCTACCTGTGGAAAAACCTCCAGGTGTGAAGAATAACACAGGAGGGGGTTTATTTTAGGGAGATCAGCAAACACACCAGGAGATGACTCCATTTCATTGGTGGATAGAAGGACACAGACAATTTACTTCAAGTAAAAGCGCTGAATTAAAAGCTTTCATTGATGAATAAAGGTACATGGTAACACCAAAATCATACGTTTATCAGAGGATAACATTCTTCACATGCAGAATGTTTCAGATCAGATTTCTACAGGAGGGTTAAGTCTGGCTGCGTGCACCACGTTCAGACCCATGTGTGGACAAACGAGGGGTTATTTTATCAGATGATCAGAGATGTGTTTGAGTCTTTGCATGATCTTCATCAGCACAAAAACACAGATATCATCACACCACCGTGTTCAGTCAGGGAAAGAGGGAGTCAGATCAGAGTAAACACATGCTATCCAGTCAGATTTATAGACGCTAAATGGACTTAAGGTTCAAAAGCACCGTTTTGAAGATCTTCAACACCACAGGGTGGACGTCAGTATAGACCAGTGAAGCAGTGGGAGCATTTTAGGGTTAAATGTCTGACATCAAACGCCACTGTTCTCTACAACTGTCATTGTAAACTGGTTATAAAACAGACATGACATGGTCTTAGATAATTATTAATTCACTGTTTGAATATTCAGTGGCTTTCAGGGGAGCCCCATTTCCTCTTCACACCACGGTTTTCCAAGTCACATTTTAATGGATTTTTATTCATTTATTTAGATTCCCCATCAGCCTCTACCTATGACCTGCCCGAGAAGATAAGGCACGCTGAATCAGTTGATCAACTGAGTCTTTTGCTGTCTTTCCTCTTTTTATATTTTTCTCTCTTAGATCTTCTACTTCTCTGTCAAATCTGACCTTAAAGCCTCTCTGTCTGCTCTTATTCTTTCTGATTCTTATGCGATATCTCCACTTCTCCTATTTGGTTTTTAGAGCCCTCCCCACCTGCTTTTATTGTATCCCCCTCTGCTGAAGAGGCAAGAATGGAGCAAGAACACTATAAATGTTTTTCATTGGTCAATGAGAGCAGGCGTAGTGGAAGCTTGAAGCTTCTCATCGGTCAATGAAAAGCTCTGCACACTGAGAAAGCAGCAGCTGTGATGATTTCATTAGAATAAATCTATAAAGACTCTGATTTTCAAAGAGGTCAAAAATAAGGAACAAAAGGCGTTCCCTATCAGTTCAGTAAGAAACATGCACTTTAGCTTCCAATAAGGAATGATTCCTGATTTTAAGGAACGGTTGGCAACCCCAAATTCAACAACTTAAGTATCGCACAACAAGTTTAATAAAAAATACATAATGAAAACAATCAGAGGACATGTGTTTTTTTACCCACAAAAATCCTTGAGAAAAAAGCCCACCTCACTGATGAGTTCAGGGACCGTCGTAACTCTGAGCCTTATTTTAGTGCAGCGCTGCCACACATGAATGACCTGAGCAGGAATAGATGCAGAATTCTGCTGATTGGTGGGATTTATTATGTAATAAATAAGCAAACAAGCAACTCTGAGATATTTACACTGTTGTACACTGTTACACTAATGTACATAAAATAAAATATTGCTAACAACCTTTCAGAGTTCCCTCTAAACGTCTCATCTGAGGCTGTCCCCTCAGCCCCCCGTTATTCAGACTATGATTACCTGAAAGATAGGTACCATCAGGGCTGATGAATAAGACCCTAGAGCAGTGGTTCACCCCGACTACATCTGAAAACATCGGATTTATCTACTGATGTGCAGACGTCCCTCTTTAAAGCTTACTTCTGTGTCGCCACTTTAAAACCCTGGAAAAATGTCAAGTGCACAAACAAGCTTCCTTCAATACAAAAACTTCTTTGTGAGGACTAACAGTGTGAGTTTGAGAGTCAAACAAACAGCAGTGAAGAGGCAGAGAGCCTGTGTAGCCTCAGAGCAGAGCTAGACTACTGTACAGACAGTGAGTGTGTGTGGGGGATGAGGACCATGAGGAACACATTACACACAGTAAGTTATCAACTCTTAATAATGTGAAGACCAGAGTCAAAGATTGGCTACCAATGATCAGATATTCATAACTTCAAAGAACCATTACAGACAAGATTATACAGTAAATCTACTGTCCTCCTCATATTATCATATATGCCATTAATTCATGTCAAAGCCTGTCATTAATGAGATTAATTTCTTTAATCTCTCAGTTGTCCCACAGGTGTGAGGGTCCTACCTGAGCTCCAGAACCACAGAAACACTATCAGCACTCTCTGATCCATCGCTGTCACCTCAGCAGCCTGTCCCTCTCTGTGTCCCTCCCCGGCTGGTCGTCTTCTTTATCAAGCCTTCACGTCCTGCCCACTGACACTCATCGGCCTTTTTTTCTAATCTATTTCCTGTTCAGCTCATACTTTTAATCACAAACTAGTTTTCAAAAAGCAGAAAGACACCATTATTTATCACCAAGTGACAGAAAAAAAAAAATCTGTCCCAGCAGCCATCAGTGAGATCAACAAGTCCAGTTTTATCCCTCAAGTTCAAAAATGCTTTATTGGCATTAATGGTTGAAAAACAGTCAAAGCAGATCCTGGAGCATAAAATACCCTCATTTATCCAGTGAGGATAACATGGATTCCGGGTCAGGTGTGTGATCCCAGAAGGACCGAGGGTTTCTGACCTGACAGTGTGAGCTGTATTTCACTGAGCTGGAAGTTTCTGCCGTTGTTTTCAATGTTATGGATGTATGGACATTGTTTACATCGTCACCTTTGAAGAATAAAGAGGGACTTGTTTCAGTGGCGTGGCATGAGGATTTTTTTTGAGGAAGCCAAATAAGACAATGCCTTTAAATCTATACAGCTTTTTGGGCTGTTTTCACTTAAAGAAAGTGTTGCTGCTGATGATGTCGCCAGATATGCTTTTATAGTTTGTTTTACACACATGTATTTCACATGTATAGATGCAGCCCCTTGCAGCGACATTGCACTCTCTCTCACACATATGCACACACATGCACACATGCTCTCTCGCCCTTTCTCTCTCTCTCGCCCTCGCTCGCTCATCAGTGAATGTCCTTGACAATTTCTGTTACTACTTTCACAAATGTACTTAATTTATGGCTCAAATCCTGCTAGAAATTCAAGAAAGGTCCTAAAAAGCACACTTTTGAAAATGATCAAGAGAAGTTCAAAGTTTTATCTGTTCACATCATAGATACCAGCTGGCTGAAGGCAATCTCACGCGAAATTTAACACAGCTCGCTGTCAGCGCCTGACTCGACATGCAAAGTTGAGTCTCATTCTTCCATACTTTGTAAAGGTATGAAAGCCAACTCATTCAGCAACATATGACAAAAACAACTACAAAGTCCCAACAACAACAACAACACATAATTGACAACCAATGTACATGGAGAAGCTAAATCAATGACAGTGACAACGGGCGCTGTCTGTGGTGCTGATATACTGTTGGTGGTGTTTAAGGCCATTTTTAGTACTGCAGTAAAATCATCGTTTTATCTTACTGATTAACACACACTGGTGAATCCAGGTGAGCAATGCAAAGACGCAAGCTGACCGTGAAGATTTTTTAAATGCACACATAACCAAACAAGAAGTTTAGCCAAAAGAAAAGCAAAAAATAGAAAAGGGTACTTGAGGAGGAAGGCCTTTCTCCTGTCCTTCATTGTGGCAAAGTGGTCAATAACCATGTCATAGAATTCCCCCCTGGTCTTTAAGCTATCCACAACAGCAGAGTCAATGGATATTTTGCCCAGATGTACAAGACTGTCTTGTCCGCAGCTGCTCCTCAGATATAATGCTGCAACAATAAGCCCCGTTAGAATCTCCCGGATTTTCTTCACTTGGTCGTCCTGCTTTTTTGTGCTAATGCTCCTTGCTAACTTCCTTATCCTTACACGTCCAAAAAGCTTCAGTTTCACAGCAAAATCTATGTGACTTTGGATTTACCATGCTTCTCAAACCTAGTTAGATAATCAGCTTTACTAAACTGAAGCTACACCCTGCAGATATGTAGCAAACTGAGCTACTAGTTACTCTCCAAAAATAATCAGCTTTACTACACTGAAGCTACACCCTGCAGAAATGTAGCAAACTGAGCTACTAGTTACTCTCCAAAAATAATCTTTACTACACTAAACATAATCGATATTATATGAAGGTATATTTCTGATGCTGTGTAGGGATAGGAACCCACTACCAAGCAGTGTAAAGTAATTAAAAATAGCCCAGATTTGATATATTTTAACACTAAAGAGCTCACTATGTGTAGCCTGTGCATCACTTATTTTAAAATCATTAAGAGTTTTATTCTTTTTTGAGCCGTTCTTTATAAAGGGGAAGTTTACATGTGATAAAGGGATATTATTTTTCTGAAACCATGTTACTATAATGCCAATACACTTTTGAATGCAGAACTACTTTAAACATTGCATCTTTACATTGTAGTTTTACACTTAAATCGGTGATCTGGACCCTTTTCGACCATTTATTTTTATTATATACAATTATTTTACCAATAATAACCTGTCTCCATCATTATCAGCCTCACAGCTGGAGTTTAAAGACATTTTAAGGCAATATTTTCATCTGCATCATTATCTGATCACTGTCATGTTGAATTTAGTTTGTGCTGCTGCCTTCTTTCTGTTTTAGTCTTGATAAAGTTACCTGCTCATTCTCTCAAAGGCCTTAAGAATCACGCAGCTCTGATCTCACTTTACCAATATGATCAGAACGCTACGTCATAATGAGTCATAACAAACTGAAGCAAATGAGGCAGAGGATAAAACCACTCCAATTATGGACAAATATTATCTTCAGTAGGAATAAAGTTGTTTGATGTACTGTTTAGATGTGTTCTCGAGCCTTAGCCACACACCTACCCGTCATCCACATCTGAGTCAGAGGGCTCCAGGTAGTAGACCCATCCTATGCAATAAGTTTTGGGCTCCAGTTCCCCTAGAATGAACGGACATGGCGCATCTGATGCTCAGTAACAGCTGGAAAGAGGTTACAAGTTCTGTCATTAAATAAAAGTGCAGAATGCTCTTGTGACTGTTAACTTTATAGGGGGTTTGTTTTGTTATTTTACCCAGGATTCACCTGTTTTTCCTCAAAGGTGCATGCAGCTGCAGGGACCACATGTTCTTGCTCATGATGTCAGTGTCACGCAGGAGTACGGAGTAAAGACCATTCTGAGGCGTAGCCCAACGTGGACAAACTGGAAATGGAAAAGTAAATCAGCACGGCTTGGTTTGGATCGGCACGGCCAAAAGTCATGGTGGAAAAGCTCCTTGATAGGGCTGTAGCTAAATCCAGGGAAGCTTTTCCAGCTCCTTGGAACTATGGCACAAGCTCTTGTCCCTGATTCTACACCCCCGTCTACTCTCATGATGCTTCAGCACTCAGATCACAACTAGGAACTTTTATTATAAAGGATTTGTTGGCAGTAGCAGATTTATCATTGATTTAATTTAGCTTTAGCTACTGTGTGCTTGTTCTGCAGAGACACTCTGCAGAACAAGCACAATTGCTGTATGTTGCTGTTTTTACAGACGTCACACCTGTAGAGGAGAGAGCACACTGTTTACATTATTACAAAAATCATGATTCAGTCAAGAGAGGCCAGACGAGGAGAAAACTAAAGAACTAGCAGGAACATTCCTGGGAAAAGTCTGAGAGAAGAACTGAGCTGTTTGTGGTCACAGATGCAGCTCACTTCAGTAAACTTAGAAAGTTTTTAGGAGTTCTGTGCATGTGTGAATAGAGCTTTACATTCTTATACTAATGATGGCACATATTACCCAGCCATTAATACAGTTGTTACAGTTCTCCTTTACTATCTCTAACTTTTATGCACTAGTTCACCTTTACAACCTGTTTGCACCTTGCTGCTTTTTATTTGATTTTTCTCTATTTTTGTCCTGTTAAATGTAGAAAGCTGTTTTTAGTCACCAGTTGTCTCTAAGGGATGGTTTATCTGTCTGTGAGTGAAAAAAAATCCTGTCACGCAGCACATCAGCTCTTACTGCTCAGTGTTTTTATCAGATTGGTTTTGAGGTTATGAAAATGTGAGACAGCCATGAAGCTGTGGGGGAGCTTACTTAGAAATGTTTGATAAGAAGTGGCACTCAGATGGTTTGCTTGATATTTTTCTTCTTACCAGAAATCAAGTGACAGGATGATGATTTGATAAAATACAAACAAACTTATATAACTGCTGCTTATATAACTAAATATTTTCTCTGTACCTGATGAAACACAGCTGACCAACTAAAATAAGAATTAAAATTCTCCAGTCTTTCACTGGTATGTGTGTATAATGTATACATTTTATCATCCGTCTTACCAAAGTCTGACTGAGTCAGATGAATGTCGTTCAACTCTTCAGCCGGATGTCATAAACTGTAAAAATAAACAATATAATACATTATGAACTTGTATAAATACATGTATCTATATATACATATATTAATTTACATTAAAAATTATCTTCAAAGTTGATTTATATTAAAATGCTTAAAAGGAGGGGTGTAAAAATAACTATAGTCATTTTAATAATATATACACCTATATGGTTCATTTGTAAAGGATTAAAGGTTAGGTTAAGGTCTTATTATGATTTTATAGTGATAAGAATAAGTGATAAGCTGTTTGTATCAAAATACTACAAATGCAAAACCTGACTTTCAAACAAATGCACACCATTTTTCAAACAAATCATGCTTCACAAACTAATACCACATGCCCTATTATTAAAAAACAGAATTCATGAACACAAAGACTCAAATCATGCAATGACAAGCCCGAAATCCAACAAAGAAACAAAAAACAGTCACGTGAATTTTGTCAGTGATGTTCTGCCTCAGATTTTCTGACAAATGTTAACTGCCGGGGGTGCTGCTTGTGGCGATCCAAAAGCGGTAGTGAGGAAAGGCAGTGGAAAATCCATTCCGGGTCGCTACCACTCCATGGAAAATACACAACAAAAACAGTGGTTGGATCATGGCATATTTAAGTCAAAAATGTCATTCTAGTGTCCCCTTGCAGTTCAAATAACAAGCAAACACACCCGTATTTAAGTTTCCATGACTGTACAGCAGCGATCTGGAAAGACAAAGAAGCCACCTTAAAAATACTTAAAGACGTGCTTTGCCTGAAGGCAGAACTAAAGACTCGTTGTGCTTCGGTGTAAAGACAGTTCATCGCTGCAGCATGTACCCACAGCTTTGGTTTTATCTTCACTGACATTCTCCAGCTATTTAAAAAGAAAATCACCATTAAGCAGACCTGGGTCTGTCTCCTCACTCATCGCTGCTGGCTGTGTCCAACCCTCTCACCTCTTCACCCCCAGGCACGTAAACATCAAAGCTGGAGGACTACGGGAGCAAGTTGTGATCAAACTTAGTCGTATGATTAAACTGCATTATCATTTTTAACACGTTAAGGTTTCAACATTATTCACAAGCGTTAACGCGTTGATGTTAACAGCCCTATTATAAATATTACTAGTCCAAATAAGTGCCTCATGAGTTGCCATACCTTTATCTGGAGCACAGAAAGAGCAGTGAACGTACACTGGGTCCTGTCCTCCACATTCTGACAGATTTACCACAGTGAATGCTCATCCAGGAATCAGATTACAGTCCTTTAAACCTCCCTCCATTTCTGTCAAAGCAGCAAAACACTGTAAAAATGCTCTAATACAAATATGAGTCCTGCACACAAAATATTAAGAGAGTAATGTAATTATATGACACAAAATAAACTTGATGTGACATAAGCAATAAAACAGCATTTCATATAGGGCTGGGCAATATATCGATTAAATCGATAAATCGGGTTTTTAGAAAATCGAGATTTTGAAAATTGAAAATCGAGATTTTCTGTTAAACTTTACTGCTGTTATACTAAAGTAAAAGCTACTGTAAGTAGCTTTAATTTTATGATCATTCTGGCAAGGCTGTTAACAAAATGATCCATTTTTCTCTAACATATTGCTAATGTGTAACCACAGTGTTCCCAAATACATAAAAACATCCTGCTCTGTTTTTTTTTTAAAGATTTATTTTTGGCCTTTTTACCTTTATTTGATAGGACAGTGGATAGAGTTGGAAACAGGGAAGAGAGCAGGGAGAGACATGCAGGAAATAGTGCCACAGGCCGGCTTCGCCTTAACCACTCGACTACCAGCATGCCATCCTGCTCTGTTTTAATAATCAGATTCATTCTGAATACTTTTAGTAGAAACTGAAATTAAAAGAAGTTTTGGTCTGCTTGAGACTTTAGAATTACTTTCTGTCTTTTTCTTAAGCAGATAAAAACTTTCAGAGTCTGAATGTTCGTGTAAATAACCCTCCATAGTGCACTTTTAAAGATAAGTTTACAGCTCACACTTTGACCTTTAAATGAACATTCAGTTCAATTTTGTTACAAATAAAAATGATAAAAACATTATTATTATTATTATTATTGTTACTATAAGTATTGTTATTGTTATCGTTGTTGTTGATAAAATGAAAGAAACCAGGGGCCTATAGCACGAAGCGTGGTCCGCTCACTCCGGGTAACTCACATCTATCCAGGGTTGACTAACCCCAACAATGGCAATCAGGATAATCAATAGCACGTTGCGGGTTATCCACACGGTAACTTAACCCAGGTTTGTCTCATCAAGAGCCGTGAACGTGCACGTATAAAGGGAGGGCACAGAGGCAGCTGACCAACTGCAATCATGAGCGCTAAATAGATGGAGAATCGCAAGGAAGCAAGTGGCAGGGCACCCTACTTCACATGTGAGGAGCAAAGATTAATAATGATGAAGTACGAGGAGGAAAAAGTCCGAATCCTGGAAAAAGGAAACACCGTGGCGGCTGCCAATCGCAGGCAAAATGCGTGGCAGTGCATAGCAGACTGTGTAAATGCGTAAGTTACTCATCAATGGCTCAGTCTGACACTGATCACACTCATGAATCCCATGAAACAATATACTCTGCAAATGAATTGCGTGCATTACAATCATCATCTCATTCCCCCAGATGTTATCCTTCTGGAGTGAAAAGAACCTGGGTGCAGATTAAAAATAAGTGTAAAAAAATCACTGCGTCTGGTAAGTTGGTCTGTTTCATGACTTAACATCATGCTACAATTAGGCTTAAAGTTGTCGCCACAGTGAAATCATGCATACCGAGTTGATGTCTGACCTAAATTAACAAATTACAAATCAGCAGCTGGACTAAAATACACTCTCCCTCTTTAAAGAAAGAAAGCCCTCAAACACAATGAATGAAGTGTAAAAATGACATGATGGAATAATGTGCTGTTTCACATTAGCATTACATCCCTTTTATTTGTCAAGCACTTTGTGTTGCATTTGAATGTGTCAAAGGGGCTATATAAATGAAGTTTGATTATCCCTTCCTAGAATATTACCTCTAACTGTATGGTTACGTATGATTTCATATCATACTGGACAATCACACCGCTCCTGCGGGTCGCATGGGTAATAAACGGCTTTAAGATTTCGCACAGGTAAAGGAGTCCGGGCCGCGAGAACTGGTACCTCTCATAAAGCGCATTATCGGGTTGATCCAGTAGGTTTAAACGGTCTCGGAACACTCCTTCGCGTCTTAATGCTCTCCTCACTAAGTTGTGCTCCTCTGTCTACCGGGTTCGGGAGAAAAGGGCTGGCCATTGTTTCGGAGAAGCTGATTGGCCAGTGGGATGGGCATTTAATAGGATCAGATTCAACCTCCAACTTACCCTGCTCCGGAGCAGGTTGGCCGTTCATCGTAAGTTACCATGGTGATCTACCCCGATAAGAAATGAACCGGCTTTGTGCTATCGATAACCCAGGGTTAACCCTGAAGTTACCTCGCTAAGACATTAATCCTGCTTCGTGCTATAGGCCCCTGTTCAAGTATTTTTTCTTTTTCATTTGAAAATAAACAAACAAAAAATCGATTAAAATCGTAAATCGAGTTTGGTGTGAAAAAATTGGAGATTCAATTTTTTAACCATATCGCCCAGCCCTAGTTTCATATAATAAAGCCTTTTTACTATTGCATCAAATGAGATTGTGGAAGCAATTTTGCCCTAATTTGAAGTTGCCAGCCTCTTGTCTGCTTCATTGAGACACTTAACTGTCTTTTTATACATTGTCTGTGGTAAAAATCAGCACTTCACTGAGTAGGCAGAACTAAATACTACAGTAAGAACTATTGAAAGAGTGATTTTAGTGCTGACTACGCTCTACTGTGAAGCAATTACCATTTTAATCCATAAATTATTGACTCACTCTATAATGTAATAATTACATTGGGGAAATATTTGCATAATTCAGAATTTAATGACAAAAGCAAAATCTAAACACAGCGTTTTGTTACACTATCGACCAGTTAAATTATAGTTTTTATTAAAACATTTTTTGTTGCATTATGTGTTGTTACATCTTAAAGGCCCTTTAAAATAAAAGGATAGTGCGGCTCTTTGTTTTCCCTCTCAAAAGTGAAGTCTGAGTCAACTTTCTGAACTTTCTGAACTTGATCAGAAAGAGGCCTGCTTTGCTTAAAGTCAGGCAGATGGAGTCTGGTATGAGTGCACTCAGATGTTTGTGTGTTTGAGCAGGTACAATCCTACCACAAGCAGAGAGTTCATCCATCTGGTCCACTGGATGTGTAGATCTGGATTCTGGGGATCAGCTAGGAGGCTCGTCATCAAAGGATTGTTGAATCTTCTCCGGAGGATCTTCTCACTCATGGAAGGAAATATTCGTACTCATCTGACAAAACATGACCTGCATTTAGAGAAAGGCTAAAGGCTTTTTGTTCTGTCTTAATGTTAAAACAGGTTGCTCTTACGTTTATATTAATTTATGTGTCAATTGTGTCACAAAAATAACATAACATCAATAAAATGCATTATTTTTCCAGTTCAAATGTAACGTTTTGGCCAGGTAGAAAATCTGACATTGGACTTAATACCTTTAATACCTATCAAGACCTTTAAGGCCTTTGAACACTGGGTCCGATAATTTCTTTCGAATTTTTTTCATTTTTTTTATTTGGAACAGGTTCGATTTTATGCGAAATTTCAATCAGTGGGTGGTGATTCAAAACAGTGCCCACTGCTTCCTCCTCACTTGCTCACCCCCGCCATACCCCTCCTCCCTCTCTCTTGCCCTGAAACCTCACTTTAAACACCAAAGTTTGCTCATTTATTATGTGGATATAAACCATGGAAATATAACAGATAGATGGGTGATTGATGATTCAGATCAGCGCCCGTTACTTTATTCTCTCTCACTCACTCACCCCCGTCCAACTCCTCCCTCTCTCCCATTCTCAAAACCTCACTTAAAATGCTGTAGTTTGCAGGTGTGAAATGTGGATATCAGCTATGGACATATAACAGATAAGGGCATACGATGGTAGTCTACTCACAGGTCATAACAGAGACAGAATTAAAAAAATGCTCTCCATCTCTCCAACGTGGCTCAGCGCTATGACGCATGAATGGGTGCTGAATGAAGCTCTCTGCCAGGATGGATCCAGCGGGATTTTAAAGGAGTGACGGAGATACAGGCTCGCAGTACGAAACTATTTGCCATCTTCTACGAATTTGCCTCGCAGTCAAGGCAAATAAAAACGCATTAGACCCAGTGTGCAAGGTCCGAGTGCATGACGTTTTTTCAGATTACGGATCCCAAAAAAAAACGCACCTGAAAATAACAGACCCAGTGTGTAAAGACCTTAAGAAAGACCCCCTTCTTACATTTTTACAGGCCTATTGCATCTTCAGTTTCTAACCAGGTACATTAACGACACAGCTACTAACCTGTTCTGGCTGATGGCCAAGACATGAATGTGATGAAAAAAAAGGAGAAAAGACCAGCAGTATTTTAACTACAGAATGAAAATTAAGATTTTTTGGAGCATTTTGGAAATAGACTAGGAGAAAAAAAATCGGCTACCAAAGGTAGCTGAATGGAAGGTCTTATTTTTACTTAAATTGCCTAAAAGTAGTCATCCAAAAATCTATATATATTTTTTTCTTTTTAACCTTTATTTTACCAGGAGGAAAAAAATGATTAAAAATCTATTTTTCAAGAGTGTCAAAGAAATACCTATCTATAAGCACTGTAGTTAAATCTTAAAAACTGAACAGCCTACAGTGAGGTCTTAGGAAATAAAAACAAGGCATAATTGCCAAATTCAGGAACATTTAAATCTTTAATTCTGATTTAAAGCATTGAGGTTTTAGTGATCATTTCACTGTTGCAGCTGATCAGCCAAAGCTCACACTCATTGAGTTGTATTTATTTGAATAATTTACCTCCATAAGTCTGAGAAGAGTTTAGATCAGACCTGGTAGAGTTCCAAAAAAATTCTCAAGAGTGATTATATCTGCATACAAAAGCAGAGAAAAACCTAGCCTACAACCCATTTAGATGGATAGCTTAGAAAAATAAAATGAAACAAACAAAAATTAAATTAAGACCTTGTAGTTTTGCATGTAAAACTTTATAAACACCTCAATTTTGGCTGAATTGACTTAGCAACTTTTAATACTTGTTAGGACCCCCTAGACACCTTGAGTGGTATTAGAATTGTTTTTTTCTATGAAACAAAAAACAAACAAACATATACATGGGGCAAATATCAAAAATAATCAGATTTGGACAGTTTAACCAGTATTAAAGGAATTACTGAACATACATTCTGTACATCAAAAACACCTTTTCACTTTTTCTTTTTGTACATTTTTAACATACTAAGTAAACTATTAATTTTTAACCGTTTTTATCTATCAAACACCAAATCTAAGCATATCACTTATGCCCAGCAACTCAAAGAACCTTCTGGGAGCATGATGAGTAAAGGCTTCCAATCTCTACAACTAACGGAAATTAACGTTTTTCAGCTTTTTAATAAAACGAGGAATTTGACCACAAAAGTTGGATCAAGAGCATGAAATATGATCACATTTAGGTATTAGACAGTCACAGTGTCACATTAAACTGTTAAAATGTCTTTACACAGCGATAACGTCTCTGCTAACACACGGTAAAGCTAGCTAAATGAAGTGAAAAGCTAGCTTGCCGAGACGGTTGAAGGGCAGATTTTTAGGCTGTAAATGACACTTCAGGCGGTTTCATGGCTTCTGCAGGAGAACGTTTAACTCTTACCTTATTAAATATAAACTTTAAGTACTTTTTAGACTCAGTTTTCTCTGTCTATCAGCTTCTCCAGACAACACTGTGACAACGTAGCTTGTCCTCTGGCGTCATAAAGATAGGATCTCCCGTCCAGAGTGACGGACGTTTTACACTGTAAAACTACCGTGAAATCGAGCCGTTTAAAACCGTAAAAAACAAAATATTTGGCTTATTTATCACATTAACTGTATTTATATAAACACATAAGCCTCAGAATGAAGCCAGTAATTGAGGTGTTCATTTTCTCATTACATTTTACCAGCAGGGTTACGTTTAAATACTGATTTATCAGTGAGAGACAACCCTTCTCCTCACACCACTACCAGGATGGAAGTCTACAAAAGTATGGACAAGGATGACCATGCTACCAGAGCTGGGTTTAGCCATTTTTGGGCCCTGGATGAAGACATTGTTCACCCCCCTTTTAAATTTTTGTTTTCCAAAGAAAGCCCTACTCATACCATGATGGAAAACCAACCTAACATTACTGTGTTGTATTTTTTAACAGAAAATGTCCAGGTGAATGTCAGGATATATTTGGAGAGTCTAGATGGGCTTCAGGTAACCATCAGACAATAAAGTTATGGGATACTTAATTCACGTCTTATTTTTTTGCAAATTTATACAAATACAAATGAAAAAAAAACAATACAAAGTATAAAGTTAAACATGAAATAATATTAACCAAATATGTTAAAAATATACATTGAGTATAAAGTTTATTCATACAAATTTAAAATAGTTTTCTTGTGTTTACAATAATAACTTGCTGAACGAAAAAATATGTAGTTACATTTTGATTTATTTATTTTTATCTTTTTCTGTCATGTTTTCCCAACCAAAACCATAAAAAGACCAAATGTGTTTATTTGCCAAAATATTTGTATAATATTTTTTGTAAAATAACTTTTGGATGTTTTTTCAATTGACAAGTTTAAAAAAAAAAAAAGATATCATGCTCTACACAAATATTTGCATTTTGTTTTGTAAGGCTTTATTTTCCACCATAACATGAACAAGTATGTTACACAGTTCACACTTTTTATGAGGGTTACCCCTGAAGATTTTAAACTGTCAGAAGACAGGATGGTAGGAGAAAGGGTTAAGTTAGTTTTGTGTTCACTGGGCCCCTACTAGCTAGGGCCCCCAGGCAGTTGCCTATGTTTGCCTCATGCTAAAGTGCGCCCCTGCATGCTATCACAGGAAAAAGTGTGGTAAATTAAACATTTAAATAAATTTTGGTGATTTCTCATTAAATAGGTGCCGGGTCCTGTGGGTTAATGCCAGATAAGACTGTTATTTGCTCTTACTGTCGACATGAACCGACTTACCTGGAGTTTGTAGAGTCTTAAACAGCCTGGACCACTTGCTGACCAAGCACACCGCCAATGCAGAGAGCTGCACCCCTAGCCACGCTGGATTGTTTACAACGGAGACCCTCCGTGGGCCGACGTACTTTGGGGCCTGTATGATTTATTTATTTATGTAATGACAGTTGACTGGTCCCATCACATCTCCTGAAGGTCCGTTTACCCCTCTCCCATCTCCCACTTTGCCCCAGCTTGAATCTAAAAAGTAATCAGACAAACACAAAACTTGAGCAAACTGAGAGGATGGCAAGGAGTGAAAAGGAAATCTCAAATGAATAAGCTTAATATAATTTCAAATTGTTTGAAAATTTGATTTTCAAAACTCCTGACAGTCTGAATTTTCCCTCTATAAGTTATAGGTCTGAGTGTCATAAATTTGTTATAATAATAGTGTATTTGTCACTAATATATTACACTGTTTTGCAGCAGTGAAGCTGTTTTATTACCTCTGCCAAGGAGGTTATGTGATCGGGTGGGTTTGTTCGTTTGTTAGCAACATTACTCAAAAAGTTGTGGACGGATTTTGATGAAATTATTTAGCCTCCTGTGTGTCAGCAGTCGAAGGGCCAAACGTAAATTTTTCTCACATATATTTTTCAAACTATAAACGTTCAAAAGTGTAACTTCCCTTATCTCCTGTAAACATGATGCAGGTGAATCTCCCCAAATTCACGTTAGCAGCAGACCATCGGCTCCTTTGTGCTCGTACGAGCACGCACATCAAGAGCAAGCAATGGGAAAATAGTGCAGCTCACCTAACAGCCGCACAGCTGCGGTGTCACAAGTCTAACCCCTTAATGTTTAAAATTTGTATTGAATTATATAAGCCCCTTAATACTTCTTATTCTTCTCTTCCTCTGTGATCCTTGTTTTTTCATCAAACACCAAGGCAGATTCCTTGATCGTCAACTTGAATCTTTTTGTAAGTGAAACGTGGTGGGGAGTTGAGCATGAACCTATAACTGCATGTTTGGGGAAACATGTTTGCTGTACCAGGACTGCAATACAATAATCCTTGCAGAAACAATTTGGGAATGCTGAAGGTTAGATGCAGAGTAAAAAACACTTCTGAGAATGCTCTTACTTTCATATGCCCTGGAACCATGACACAGGTACGCTGGTTAAATAAAGTTATTTGGCACAGGCACAAAATAATTGCGAGGCACAGATGAGAGCAAACAGGAAGAGAACATTAAATTAAAAGAAGCACATTAGTTTACTACAGGGTCAATATCAAAGATCATATGAGTTTGTTTCCTCTTCTTTTTCAGGATGTTCAAACAAACATCCCAGGATGCTTCAGTCATGTGGGAGGAGATGCCTGACGTTAATCGGTACAACCAAACACCAAGCATATCTTGTTCTTGTTAGGTTTGCTTAAGCTTACAAATCATGTAGCTGCACATCAAAAACTGTTGCATATTATAATCTTTTAATAGTTTGATTCCATTAGAATTTTAATTTTTTTAACCTTTTTTGAAAAATTCACTTTTAACGTGTCTTTAACAAAAAATGCCCATTCTAAAGGTAACACTGTTGAACGTCATTCAGCATTATTTACAAAACAGTGTACCTCAGTAATGTGTAATATTTGAGAGTCTCTGTGTGGAGACTAAGCCCCACTCCATTCTGCCTACCAGTCTTAAAATATGCTGCTTTTTAAAGTATTTTAAATTGGTACAACAAAGTGCATTTACTTACATGCAAACCTGAGAGGCAGAAGTCAATCTGCAAAATACTAAATAAACCAAGCAAAATGAGCTCAGGCCAAATCAAGCCCATGAACAGGGAGGCCACCAAGGTCAACCTGAAAGTCTAGGCTGACAAAGGGAGGCTGTATTGCTCTATCACTGCAGTGCACCCAGCCCCAACTCACCAAGGGAGGGCTGGCTGCTACATTAATATGGTAGGACCTGGAGGGTGGACAAGAACACCGCATGGCTGCTGTACATGTCATCAAAAGCATCTTCTCGCCACAGGCTTGTTAGGTAGCCATGCTGCATGTAGAGCAAATTCCAGCCAGAAGCAGCCACTCTGGATACATCTAGTTTGCTGGATAGTCCCTACAACACATCAAGACCATCGAATCTCAACAAGGTCCTGCCCAGATGCTTTAAGTTGTAGCAGTTAAGGAGCTGATCGGATTTCACCGCGGTCGTTCTGAAGTCGAGGGGCCGTGACAGCAAAAGCCCCGTCTCCTTTAGACTTAAGTCTTGACTTTGGAATGACCAGGAACCCCTGGCCCAAGGATCTATGGCTGTGTGATGATTCATAAGGGGTCAGCATCTCAGAAATGCAATCTGCTGCTGCAATTTGATGTTATAATCTTATAGTGTTGTATGACTGTTTATGCTATTCCTACTTGTCTTATATTGAATTAAGAGGTAATGTAATTTTTAGTTATTGAGAGATAAACAGGACTAAGATGATTGAATTAATCCAAAAACTGAAGTATGTTTGTTTCTCTTAAGTCTTCTTTCTTTGTTTGATATGAGTTGGTTGTTTTTATGGACTGAGATTTAACCTAAAGAGGGTGAGACTGAAACGTGATATTTGTTACTTCAGTGTCTGTGGGAGGAGCAGCAAGGCCTGCCCCTCCCTGAGTTGAGAAGTGGAGCTTTTAAGCACAGACTCTCTTCTTGGTTGGCTTCTTACTCTCTCCTTGTTTACCCTCTTTTCACACCGTCTCTTCTTCTTGCAACACATCTCTCTCTTTCTCTCTTTTGCTATTAGTTGGCGTTTCATTCTTTGGGCTTTAGCCTTTTTTTTTTTTCCTTCTTTTTCAAGTTTTGCGCCGTGTCCAAACTTTTGATCTCTGTAAATCTTCATCAACTTTATTTAGTTGCAGGGTATTTTTTAAATTGTTTTTGTTCTATTTTGGCTTAATCACAGCAGCCTAAAACTTTAAAATACCTTTTTGTAACCTTATCTGAATCCTGCATGCCCAGACTTCATAGCTGTAGTTATCTGCCTTTTTATTTTCTCCAGTAGCCCACTGAAGTGGTGTCGGCTGGCCAGAGACATTATTTTTGATGGTTATTTGGGCAAATTAAGAACTGTTTTTACTTTTGGTTTTGTGTTGTTTTTTGGAACTGGACGAGTCGACCCAAATCAGTGGAGAGGACATCACTTTCCGTGTCTGACCATCAGCTCAGAGAGATCCACTTTGGCACCACTCGACTCTGCAGAATTTTCAGCTCTTCATGGGAAGGTCATCACTAAAATGAGAATTTACAGTTGAGGTATGAGACTGATGTACATTTTAAGATTAAATGTGGTTATGCCTTATTTAAATCTGCATATGCGGTGTTTCCACCAAAGAGCAACTACATTTCATATTGCTACTTTTCTTTTTTTTGTGGTGCCCCTTGTGAGGCCGCATCAAACGTAATTCCCAAATTTGGTAGCATACAAACACAGGATCACAATCACACTTATGTTTGCTGAAGTTGCTAGATTATGTGTGTTTTAAAATCTGCTGTGTTGTCTGCTGTGTTTATTAGTATATGTGCTGGAACTGTGTTTAAATCTGTGTGCTACGCAGAGGTGTTTATGTGCATGTTGTGTTATTGACAGAGTGTGCTAATGTCTCGTTTAAAGTAGATGAGAAGAGATCCTAATGAAGTACATGTTTAGGTGTGTGTGTGAACAGGGCTTGACATTAACTTTTTTGCCCACCAGCCATGGTAGCTAGTGGTTTTGCAAACTTACTAGCCACTAGGTATTTCCACTAGCCAGAGTTTTGGTGTTTGGAAACGATGTGGTACATGCCAAATTTGGTACATATGGTATGACATGACACACATGCTCTATTTTGGAGCGCAGCATAAGTGTTTAGCATGCCTTTACTTCTCCAGTGCAGAGACGCTATTTGACTGTTGTGTGTTGCGTTCAAGAACATTAAGTTACATTCGTTTAATGAATAGACTTGAGAAACAGCCTAAAACGGTGTTAGACGAATCCTCTGATGTAAAACATCGACTTAAACTATTAAATCTGAGGTTGGGCTCTGTTTCTCCCTGACTTTAAGTCCCAGCACCTCATTCCCTTTCACAGCCTGGCTGATCTCACTGTTGTTTGCTTCTGAACTGCTTGTGAACATTCACTTCCTTGCTCTTGGGGGTCCCCTGGTTGTTACAGGGCCCTAAGCAGCTGCTTATGTTGCTTATGCCTTGGGCCGGCTCTGACTGTGTCTCATCTGTTACGCTATTGTCATCTGACAATCTCCTTTTCCTCCCAGCACACACACAGGCAGTGGGTCTACCTCTGCTCTCAGTCTGATAGGCTCTATGCACGCATCACTTACCGGTTTGACATTAGGCCGCTCCCAGACTTCTGGTTGGGAGATTGACTGCAGAAGAGAACGGTGGTGATGGCAGATTTGTTGCTGTTTACCATCTGTTTGCAGGAGTTACTGAGAGTGACTGTCAATAACGTTTAAATTAAGCTGATGATGTACATTGCGGCACACAGCAGTGATGTCCAGAAGTGCTAATAACCCATCTTATTTTAGCACATTTGGATGTGATCACAATAAAGAGCAAACACAAACACAAACAAACTGACCAAAAAAAAACACACAAAAAACTGACAAATAATCGCAGTGTAGGATGGTTTACTTTTGGAGAATGACGACACTAGGTTCCATCTTGGATTAGCACGTATAGTTGGGTAGAAGTTGGCAGGCTGCCTAATTTTCCTCTGGAAATACGTCACACCCTGCAGTGCGTAGAGCCTATTGGCTCTCTGCCTCCTGTTTTTGTCCGTCTGCCTCTTCAGCGGTGCTTCAATTTATTCTAAAAGTTAAGGTGTCATTCGTCATGAACAAGCTTTCTTTCAAGCACGTGTGCACAGGAGGCTTCTTGTTAGTGATGTCATGAAAGTTTATGACCAAAGATTTTTTTTTTTACAATGTTTTGAAGTAGTGACACAGGACTAAACTTTAAAACAGGGATGTCTGCTCATCAATAAATGAATTCAGCATTTGTAGAAGTAGTCCTGCAGCACGTCTGTGCTTGCAAGTGGGTGTGCTTGTCTGTGTATCTCTGTTGGTGTGTGTGCACTCTGGAGAAGCACTCAAACAGGCAGGTGGAGGAGAGGTAGAGAAACTAGGGATGGGTACCTGACACAGGTGTGGGCTGGGTTTTCAATGAAGTTGAGATTAATTCAAATTTGAGATGAAACCTGATTGGATTTTTAAATGACAGGGGACTGGGTAAGACCTACAGGCATGAAAATCGTTACACATATGTATCATGATGAGACGGGAAAAAAATTACATTATGACCATCCTCTAAAACATACAGGAACCGAACTACAAACAAAAAAGTGTCAAATTTTGGCCATTTTTGGTGATTTTTGGCTAAACAGTCCTCGCATTTTATCGAACTTGTTCGAGGGGACTTATCCGATTGACTCCAGACTGGTTTTTCCTCAAACTAGACAAGATGGACACCTAAAGTTATCAAATGCAGGACTTTTCCCCGGGGGGCGGGGCCATAATACAGCCCCAAACTTGAAAAAACACTTTTGGAAAAATTATTCTAAAAACATGGGATATAAACCAGAACAAAAAGGCCCTGCGTTCCACAGGGACTTGGCCTGGTTGGCATGCAAGTAAATACATATTCGTGTACCAGACTGGAGTGGGCCTGAGTCTCCTTGTGGGGTGTCTTTAAGAGTTACCCCATTCATGTTATGTACTGGGGTGGAGAGATGGTCTTGAGATGATAGAGAACATGGGATTATAATGTAACCCTGGTTCTCTGAGTGAAGAGACTATCTCTCCAGCCTCTACACCGCTCGGAGACAGGTTCCAATCAATCTATCAATGATTACACGCCAGCACAGGTGCTTTATAGATGAGCTGTGGGATGTGACAAGGCACGCCGATGTGTTTTAAAGTTTTATTTACGGACCCTGATGAGCAGGGGATCACATTCCGTGCATGTTACGTAGAGAGATAGTTTCTTCACTCAGAGAACCAGTGCTACATCGTAACCCCGTGATCATCAGCAGGGTGATCAATGCAGCTCTATCATCAAGAATACAACCAAGTGTATTTTTTATTTTTGTGTCGTTTCGTTGAATTTAGTATACAGGTATAAGGATCAGTTGATGAAACTAAGCAAACCTAACAAGAACAAGATATGGTTGGTGTTTGCTTGTACTGATATAGGTCAGGCATCTCCTCCCACATGATTGAAGCATTCCAGGATGTTTGTTTGAACATCCTGAAGAAGAAGAGGAAACAAACTCATATGACCTTTTATATTGACTTTGTGGATGTGCTTCTTTAAATTTAATGTTCTCTTATTATATCCCGTTTGCTCTCTCATTGCCACATCCCTGTGCCTGTGCCATTTTCAAGTCAAATAACTTTGTTTAACCAGCATACCTGTGTCATGGTTCCAAGGCCTGCTAGATTGAGAAGGATTCCCAGAAGTGGTTCAGTGGTGCCAGATCTCGTGAGACAAATAAGCAACCAGGCCTGTGAAAACAAGCCCAAAACAAGCGACTTTTGCTACAGAGCCCCCCTAGGTTCCGGAGAGAGAAAAATCTGTGGGGATGGATTGTAAACTGTGGGTACAGATTGCCATTTTACATCCATGTGGACACATTGGTTAACTCTGCGCAATTTTGCAAAACTGTACCCACAATACAGTTTATCCCCCCTCCCCGAGCTTCAGGACAATGACCACAAAAGGTAGTTAAACCACCTTTTCATGTTATTTAACAATAGAAAACAGATGGGATATCAAATATAGACTGACGTACCAAGTACATTATCTACAGAGTAAACCTCTGATGATTAAAATTTGCACACACAAATAAATATCATCCTGAATTCACAAATTCTTTATTATTGCTTTTATGCACTCATCTTCCTTTTTTCTTTTAGTTACAGGATTTTGCACTTTGTCCCAGGCATTGTTGCTCAGAAGAACTCTCCTACAGTCCACCATCAGTCATGCTTTTCATTTAAACGTCACTGACGTTTCCCTTAACAGAAAGAAAAAAACAGATTGCCCTGCTTGTGATTGGCTAGTACTCGTTGCCATCAGGGTCACAGCAAATTAGAGAGAAAGAGAAACGTTTTACCCCTACCTCTGCTCCAGCTGTCCATAACTCTGTTACAGCGGTGTCAGCATTCACTGTATGACTTAAATATTTATGACACAAGACCAAAACTTGAGATTTTTGTGCTCGTACTATGGTAAGATAATTGCGCACAGATTCTCACTCTGACGAGTGAAATCATGAAGGACCAGGAATAACCAGAGTCTGACCCTGTCCCCTTCTTATGGACAATTTTAGACTTTTACAAAATAAAATGCTGGAGACGTCGAAACATTTCGCCCATGATGGAGTCCGTCTTTAATTTATTAATTGGCGCCGTAAAGCATGCCGTTCTCACTGCCCAATCCAAAAATATGATTGCGTTCATTTTCTGCTCTTTAAAGACCCACTATTCACTAAATGCAGATAGAGAGAGAGAGGAAAAGAGATGCGGGGAGAGAGCGAGAGGGAGGATAGTTAAAAGAGCAGCTTGCAGCGCTGTTGGTGGACAGTTTAAAGTGTACAATGTAAAGTCATTCAGATCAGACGGTGAAGAGAGATCGAGGAGGGATCAAAACACGGCGTCATCAGCTCTAGCTCAAATGGGTATCTCGGCTGTGGTGGAAAAGCAAACCCCCTGCTGGGCTGCCGTGCCGAGTCAAACCAAGTCAAGCCGAGCTGCGCCATGTTCTGAAAAAGCCAAGAGGGTCTGGCTGCAGCCCTCGAGCAAAACTCTATGCTAGGGCGTTTGGTTGGAGACCTCTACGCTGAGGCGAAACCTCTACGCTGGGGCGAAACCTCTACGCTGGGGCGAAACCTCTTCGCTGGGGCGTGACGTCATTGCCCAAGCCTACGCTAAGGCGTGCAGCGTGTTAGCGGTTGTTTGCATGACCTAGCTGTTGTTAGCATGACTACAACGCTGTGCTTATGACACATTAGCATAGCCCCGTATGCTGGGGCAAAGCGTATGGGTCTACGCTATTAAACCCCGACTGCTTCAGTTAAGGCATTTAAATCCAACTGGTTAGGTTTAGGGTCAGCCTGTCGGCAAGTGGATAAAGCTGAAATTTCGTCGCGGGTAATATACATCATGCCCCAGCGTAGAGGTTTGCCCGAGGGCTGCAGCCAGATGCCTCTTGAAAAAGCCCCAATAGAAGCAGGAGGCGGGTGGGAAAAAACTCTGCTGTCTCCTGTGTGTGTGTGTATGGGGAAAGGGGAGGGACAGAAGGAACAGTCAAGACAAACTATCCTACGTTTAAATAACACATCGAAAAGATCTGCTTGACAACTTATCATATGGAGCTGGGAACAAGCCCAAATTAGCAACTACACTTTAGAAACAAGCCCAAAAACCTCCGACTACCAATATTTATAAGCAACTTTACATAAAAACAAGCCCAAAGTCGCTTAAAATAAGTGGACTTGGCAACAATGAAGTAGTTTACACTGTATCTGAGCTCTCAGCATTTTTTCTGCAAGATTGTTTTCTAGTTTGTGTTGCAGCCCTGGAACAACAAAAATGTGACCGAAGCCAGATAAAGTTCCTGCAAGTCGGCTTTTCGGTGGTTGAGAAAAATGGATACAAAGTCGTTTTCTTCAAAATGATCATTTTTCATTTTTTCTCATTTTATGTAAGCCTGACATTTAAACTAAAAAAGTAACATAAACGTAATATTTAAAAGCATTAATTTTGTGTTTTAAAATGCCCTGTTTCAAAGTTCCTGCGGGGAGATTGAGGGGAGGGGAAAGCGAAACTGCGGGGTGATAATTGGCCACTCGGGCTCCCATTGTTCCCAGTTTTGCCCATTAAGATGGACAATAACGAACACCGCATGGCTCAAACACCACCCCTTACCCGGTACGTATACAGCTGTTTCTAGTCATCACCTTTATCAACAAGCCTCAAGATGCACCCTGCAGCGAAAAAAGTAGAAGAGACGTGAAGAAGTGACAAGAACTTTCAACAGACTTGGGAAAACTTTGGGATCACTCGACAGTGAAAGTTTGATGAAGGCGGATTTCCCATGGGAATATTTTGATGAGCATCACCAGTCGATTCAGAAGCTTGGTTTGGGTGGACTTTATGTAAATGTGGCCCTATTGCTCATGCCCATTACCTGGCCTGTCTGAAGGTAGGAAAAGTCCTGAAACTTTGAGCCTGGTTTTCTCAGAACAAACAGGAACTAGAAGTTAACATCCAAATGAGCATATCTTTGTAAAATATGCTCAGATAAAGGTGTGTGATACACCATCAGAACGCTTGGAATCTACGCTTTCATAATGTGTAAAAAATCAAAAATGACCTCGGACAACTTGCAGGAGTCTTTACCAGCTTTGGTCACAAATGTTGCCCCATCCATACAGTTGCCAGGCGCCAGTTTTATCAGAACTTGACAACATTTCTTTGTGAACAGAAGAACAAAGAACAGAAGTGAGTTGTTTTCTTTTCAAAAATGAAAAAAGTCGTGCACTGACATGTCTACATGACTACTATGGCTTATGTTATGCAGTTCTCTATGGAGTTTACTCCTTTGGTAGCAGCAACGTCATGTGTTTTGCTGCCCAGATTGGACCGTAGAGATGTGACAGACAGAATGTTGAGCCAAACCCCCTTTTGAGTTTTTCTCAAAGACGTGGCCCTTTCCCAAACGCTGTCTATGAGTGGTTTGCCAGATGGATGTGCGAAACAAATCCATCTGGCGTGCCAGGTTATGGTGACTCATGATCCACTGACTCCGGCCTCAGTCAGCTTTTAGTGAATCTCTAAGTTCTGCTTTTTGTGACAATCGTCTGAAGGCTGAGCTCTCCCATGTTACCTGTGCAACTTGTCTAACCACACTCTTCTAGTCAACTTTCCATGAATATGCTTTGATACAGCCTCTGAGAACAGGCTGCTCTTTCAGCAGTGACCTTCTATGGCAATGATTGTCTTCTGGACAAATGTGAAGTCAGCAGTCTTCCTCAAGATTGCAATTGTGTGTACTGAACCAGTGCGAGAGGGTAAAAGCTATGGAAAACTTAGCAAAATGGACTTTTACACAATATTCTAATATTATGAGATAGTATTATGTTTATTTTTTATGAGCTGTAAACTGTTTCATCATAATGAAAACAAAAAAGTCTTGGAATATTTCACTTTGTATGACATAAATCTAGAATATATAAAAGTTTATATATATACAGTGCTTAACAAATGTATTAGACCACCTGTGATATTTGTCTCAGAGACCATCCAGCATCATGAAGTGCTTTAATGCGGACTCTTTCATTTTCAGTCAGCTCTCCATGTTTTACCATTTTGATCAGGAATGAGGGATTTCAAACTGAATTCACCCAAATTTGAGCCGGCTCACTGGGCTTCTCTGAGAAGTCAGAAATGAATCAAGCAGAACATTCAACCACTAAAACTCATTTTTCTGTTTGGGAATGCAAGTAAATAACTGTAATTTGACATATTAATCAAGAAATATTAATGTGCTTTACTATTTTACTCAGTTTTTTTGTAAATCAGTAAATTTGAAAATTCATGGATAACAATAATAATTCTATTTTAGCATTAAAAATATCATTTGGGTTAAAGAGCTTCTACATATCGGTGTATTAACCATTGCAGAAACATAAAAAATGATTTTGGTAATTACCAATGCTGTTAATTTAGGACAGCTGTGGCATAAACCTTACTTTGGTTAGGGTTAGAGTGGTCTAATAAATTTGTTAAGCACTGTATATGTATATTTATCTACATATTATTACTTACACACATCATACTTAGTACTATAGGGCATGTGTTGTTGTCATTAACACTTGACCAGTTAAAGCAATCCACCAATCACAGAAACTGCTGGCTGCTGTGATACTCCAGGATGGCACTGAAGTATTTTTAGCTGAGATCCCCAAAAACAATGTTTTTGTTTTTTGTCATTTTTCAGGTGAGGTTGATATCTTATGAACATCTGTCTTCTACAGGAGCACACATCATCATTTCCAATTCTGGTAGCTCGAGGTAAGTCTGACTCAGATATTTCTTTTTTTTTTTTTAGATTTATTTTTGGCCTTTTTTAGATAGAACAGTGGATAGAGTCTGAAACAGGGAAAACAGCGGGGAGAGACATGCAGGAAATAGTGCCACAGGCCGGATTCGAACCTGGGTCGCCTGCGTACATGGCACGCGCCTTAACCACTTGACTACCGGCATGCCTGACTCAGATATTACTAAACATTTTTGTTAACATTCAAATCCACTGTGGAGAAAACTACTGGGACTTTTACTTCCAGAACCATGTTGTTGAGCTCTATTCAATCTCCTTGTCTACAGTCTGAGATTACTGTCTGTGTGGTGCCAGGCAGTTTTAAATTTTTGGATAGATTAAGAATTCCTTTTTGTCAGTGTTCACCTGTTGAGCCAAATAACTGGCTTTAAAGAACAATGAACCATGAACTTCAAAGCTAAGATCATGTCTGTCAACCTCTATGTAAACTTTGGATTGATAAACTTATTTGACACACATCTCACACACAATGTCTCAGTCAAATGACAAACAAGGCAGCTAGGTAGCACATGTTCTCCCAACACATTATTGCACCCATGTTGTCATCACTTCTTTTTAGTATCATGAAGATGATTCTGTGAATGTTTTTATTTTATCCAACCACACCTTAAACTAACCTTGCAAAACAGATAGATACGCCCGTTTCCTTGTTTCTCACTGGTGAATCCATCTTGCAAAGCTCCTGTCTGAACCATTTGGGCCCTGTTAGAAAGTGATAAACCAATCAGCTACGAGGGGCAGTACTTTTGGGCGCACACCTCAGTAGCGGCAATGACGTCATGTGTTTTTTTGCTCTGATTAGACCATAAAGAAGTGACAGACAGAACGCTCATCCAATCATCCTTCAAGTTTTTTTTTCAAAGGCTCTGCCCTCTCCCAAACACTGTCTGAGTGGTTTGCCAGGTAGATGTTTGAAACAAATCCATCTGGCGTGTCAGGTTACCTTAAACAGGGATTGCCACATGATATTTGACACCATCACACTTACCAGGAGAGCATGGATGTGTAGCTTATGGCTTCTTGCTGGGTTCTTTATCGTAACTCTGATGCCTACTATCTCTCTTCCTCTCTTATCAGAGTCAAACCTACTCTCAGAATGAAGGCTGTCCCTTTGTTTGCTGGCTTTTTGGTGGGAGCCATCACAATATACAGTATCCTGCTGAAGAAGAGGCTCCAGGAGACTTTGTCAATGCAGCAAGCATTCATCCGTAGTGATGATCAGCAACAGCAGGAGGAAGAAATAAAGATATGGAAAAAGGAAATATCTGCCCTCTTCAACCTGACGCATCCTCATCATACAGGTACACCAGCTGAGTGTTAAAGATGTTCATGTGAAATAATTCAGAGAACGACTCTAGGTTTAGGAGCAAACATGGCCACATCTGTCATCAAATCTTATCAAAGATTCAGCTGCTCTGCACCTACACATATCAGACTGTCTCACATTAAAACTTTGTCCTGTACAGACTGTTGAATAAATATCCTTTCCTTGCACTGTGGAAAGAAAGATTAAGTTTAAAACAAACAGCATAGACTGAATTCAGTACTGACTCTTGCTAGCGTCTTACTAGTGTAGCCATCCCAGCGCTCTATCTGTCAAAGATGTGAAAGATTACCTTAACTAGAATGAGGGGGAGGTTGGGTTTGTTTTGAATTTAAAGGTATCTTACCTGAAGGTTTACCTGTTGCATCTTGAAGTACTCATCTACTGACCACATGAAACATGGGGAAACAAGGAAACGGGCATATCCCTCTGCTTTGCGAGGTTAATTCACCCCCCTAGAATTACACAAAATAGAAAAACACTACACAAAAGTCACCCACCAAACAAAACTGGCATAAAAAACAAAATCACCCAACAAGTGAAAGTTCAGCATATCGCTACCTTATTAAACAAGTTAAAAGGCCAGAGACAAGCTTGGCGCCGAGCAAAATCTCAGGATAACTCTACAGACCAAAAGTGGTGCCTTGTACACCACACAGTACACAAGTATCATCTCTCCAAACAGACTATTCACAGGTATAACCAGTATCTGCCCCGTATAAAAGGTAATCACAAGCTCATAACGCATCAAAGAATTACACATGCATGACAGAAGGCTGAACCTGGTCAAGACCAAAGAGTGACTCAAGCTGAGCCATAGACTCAATCAAACGACAAACAGGCCTAACAACCCTACCAAAACTGGTAGTAAGCCTATGGCCTAAACCTGAGTCCATGGGCCCTGCACTGCCAGTAGGAAGGGAGTTGAGGGGCATCATCATCCAGAGTGGCATCCAAAGGCAAGAAGTTAACCTGAAGGAGGAGGTTCCAATGCCAGCAATTTTTTGCACTTCCGCATTGGCTTCATTTTGCTGCCTGGTTGTGAAGGAGCTTGGGTAATAGGTGTGGAGGTAGCTTCAGGGACTGTTGGTGGATGAAACATAGACTGGCCTACAGTGCATTCATCAGTACCAGGGGCAATTGGCTTCCCGCTACCAAGACATAATGAAGCAAGTCTCTGACCTCGGCCTATGTTAAAATTAACATTATGCCAATGTAGTCCTGCTCAGACATAATACTGGCAACAGTAGTGTTTTCACCAGACATCGCAGAAATTTTTCATAAATGCCACTGAAAAGTGAGGAAAAAAAAACAGAAAGCTGTGTGAGCTCTATAGTGGAATAACAGAATTCCCTCTCTGCATTTAAGTGACATAAAACAACTTTAAAATTAAAATTTAAAGGTTATTATCACTCCTATCAGTCTAGAAAATAGGCATAGAACAACATCAGCTTTACACAATAATCAGAAATGATTTATCTTTTTTGTTCCCTCCCCCTCTCATTCACGTATTCTCAGTCCAAAGATTCCACTAAAGCCAGTGGTAAAGGTGCTGGAGTTGTCTTGATTCAAGAAGACTCAGCTGGCATTGACTATCCTGTGTGCTACTTTTCTATAAAGTTTTCACCAGCACAGCCTCCACCCTACCCCATCCCTCCCTCTCCAGCCCTTTCCCCACCCCATTCCTGACCCCTCATCCCACACCATAATCCAAACACAGTATTGGCAAGTATATCATAAAACGCATTGAGTAGACAGACGACTATAGAAAAGCACTACACAAGCTCAAATCCATTTATCAAGTCCATTTTACATCATGAGCAGTGGATTCAGTAAGAGCAGGATTGTGCATACTGAGGAAAGGCCATCTTAAAAATCAAAATGAGGAAACACTGGAGGCCAGGTTTACCCTTTACCTACTGAGCCGGTGCCGGCACTGTGTTTTATATGTCCGGAGTATTATTACCGTAACTCTGTCAAAGTTTGTCCAATCAGAAAAATTCCAACAGTGTTGGAAAGCTGAGAATTGTGGGCATGCGCACATATATGATTCATTACGGTACTCACAACCATATGACGTGGGCATTCATACCAAAACACCATAGCAAAACACCAGAAGTATCGCAAGACCGCTACATGGATTCTCAACACTGTAACTTCTCGAAAGTTTACTCAATCTAAAAAATTCCAATACTGCCAGAGAGCTGAGAATCTGTGCTTTCCGTCAATATATGATGTGTGGTATATATATTACGATAATGTCGAACAGCACCGCGAAAACGGCAGCTTTGGCAGAAGACGAGTGAGAAAGGAGAGTGAAGGACGAGAGTAAAAGGAGAGCGAGTGAGAGTGGTCGACCCGGGTCGACTGACCCTGCAATGGACACGGGTTTTTATCGGCTCACCTCCGATCGGCTCCAGTGGGAACATCACACCCGGGTGAACACGAGATGACTGTAGCCTAACGTGCCTACGTTTATATAAATACAAGTAATACGTCTAGATTTCTTACCTGTTGTGATCTCATGGATCCTTTTAGTTGTTGTTGTTGCACAGAAACTTTATTCTGTCAGCTGTGCGTTTGAGCCTGAGGAAGCAGTTTAAAGGCAGACGTTTCACAGCACGGCAACGCAGTTTAATGGCGCATATAAACACAAAAATGCTTTTCTGACTCACTCTTGTTATAATGAAGATATCTGCTGGAAGCTTTTATTGTTTCGTGAACAAGTCAGACTTCTACAGCCTTGGACTTCTCATGGTTTATCACAGGAAGCGCAGCGCTTCCTGCATAAAAACGCAGCTGGAGAATGGAAGACTTTTCTAAAAGGTTGTTTCTATTTCCCTTTATCACATGTCTGCTCCTTGGAAATGACTATTCTTTTTTTAGTTTTCACCCTTAAATCTCAGTCTGAAAGTGCCCTCTCCTCCATCAGCTGTTAGCCGGATGACAGCTGATAGAGGAGACCAGAGTTTGACAGGCTGAAGTTTCTGTTTAAAATCATTAAAAAGATCGACGTTTGCCTGATATTTCCAAGAGGCAGATAGATGTGAAAAACTGAAATAGAAACATTGTCTAGAAAAGGTTCTCCTCAACTTTATTTGGCTGCGCTCGTAAGTAGGAAGCGCTGTGCTTTACTGAATAATCCATGAGAATTTCAAGGCTGTAGGAGCTGAATATGTCAGTAGAACACTAATTATTCTCAGCGGATATTTTTGGTATAGAAAGACTGAGCTAGAAAAGCAACGTGATGACATCAGCTTTACGCACCAGAGGCAAAAAAACAACCACCCAGCTCGCCTGCTGATGATCAGACCCAGGTCTACTGGCAATGGGAAAGGAGTGACTTGCCGATTGTTAGCGGGTTTACCCGTGTTTAAAAAACCCGCTTTTACACGCTAATTTTAGTGGGAAATCGGTATATGTTACTTGAGAATATTGAGAATGCATTTTTCCACCTTTATTTGCACTAATTGTCGCCTATGTATATAGTTATCTTTTGCACATCCAGAGTCCTAGACTCAAAAAATGACTGGTGATTGTTCTAAACATGTATAGGTTCACATTTCAAATGTCAAATCAAAACTTCATGAGCAATAACAAAATTTCTTCTCATAAAAGCCATGAAAAAAAGTCAGTTTTTGTGTTTTTCTTCTTTTAAACTGCTGACAATTCCATATAATGTGCAATAATCATTAACCAGATGTTGAAAAGTCAAGTTCAAGTATTCCTGGGAAAAGGGACCAAAAGCTCTCAGACTTAGGGCATTTCCTGACTATTTTACAGCCATAATAACAAAATATGTCCAAATCGCCATTTTTAGACTCAGTAGGTAAAGAGTTAAAATGTAAAAACAAAGTAACAGAGTCACATAAAATGAAATTTAAAAAACAATAAATTTAAATGAAATGAAAACAGAACAAGATACTATAAAAGCACTAAAATAGCTCAATAAAATAGTAAATAGTAAATAAATAATACCACAAATACAGTTAATATGGTTTCAGTATTTATGTACTCTTTTTAAATTGGATGCTAACTTGATTACATGGATGCTACCTGTTTTTGATGACTGTTTCACAGAATTCAGTCGCTGATCCTCTGATTGAAAGTCAATAAAACATTTGATTAACGTTTATATGCCAGTAAGTTTTCAGTGTTTCTGATGTTTGGAGTTTTCACGTTTAAGTTGATGTATTTTTTTTCTGTACTAGGAAAGGACAGTTGCATGGCTGATGAGCTGTACAAAAAGGTGCGTGTTCTGTGCTGGGTGATGACCGGACCAAAAAACCTGGAGACGAAAGCTCGCCATGTGAAGTCTACTTGGAGTCGTCACTGTAACATTGTGATTTTCATGAGTTCTGAGGACAACCCAGACTTCCCCACAGTGGGCTTAGGTACAAAGGAGGGACGGGATCAGCTGTACTGGAAAACTATAAAGGCGTTCCATTATGTCTATGAGCATCACTTCAACGAGGCTGATTGGTTCCTCAAAGCAGATGACGACACCTACGTCATCGTAGACAACCTGCGATTACTTCTTGCAAACCACACAGTGGAGGAGCCAGTTTACTTCGGCCGAAGGTTCAAGCCATTCGCAAAGCAGGGCTACATGAGTGGTGGGGCAGGATATGTGCTGAGCAAAGAGGCTCTGCGGAGATTTGTGGAAGGATTTAAAAACAAAACGTGCACTCACGCTTCCTCTATAGAGGACCTTGAATTGGGTCGGTGCATGGAGAAAGTCGGGGTGTTGGCAGGTGACTCCAGGGACAGTGTGCAAAGGGAGAGATTCCACCCATTTGTCCCTGAGTTGCACCTCACATATAAATTCCCCAAGGGTGACTGGTATCAGGGATACAACTACTATCCCATCTCAGAGGCAAGTTCAGCAAACATGTTTCTTCTGTTGTAGAATTAAAGTGGCTTCAAGGTTTTATTCATAAATAAAATGCTACCTTTTGATGTCTCTACAATGAAGCAAAACTTAACATTCTGTTTTTTCTCTCTCAGGGTCCAAACTGCTGCTCAGACCTGTCGGTGTCTTTCCACTACGTATCGGCTTCAGAAATGTATTTATTGGAGTACTACACCTATTACCTGCGTGCCTTTGGATACAGCTACCGTTACGAGCCCCCTGCTCTTCACGCTAGCGTTAAATAAATGTCATGTGTCTTTGGTTGAGCTGCAGCAGCTCTGAAATGCTTGTTTTAGAAATGAAGACTTTTTCATACATCCCTTAAACAACATTTTAAAGTTTTGAATTTATTTTAAACATACCCTCAAACAGATAAAGTTCCAACTAGTTCCTGGTAGTTTACCATAGAAGGAATATTGATTTGAATAAATGTCTGAGGGAAAAAACAGTTCAAAGGCCTGTTTTGATTTTGTTAAGCCCAGGAAACTTGTTTTCCCTGATTAATATTCAAAAATTATAAATGAACCATTACACAGATCATGTCCTAGTATGTTTGGCTTCTGTTGATTCTGTTCAATTTGATGGAAACAAAGGAAAAATAACTGTAAAAAAGCATTCAGTGATAGAGCATTTAGCTCTATTAATGACTGAATCATTTGGACTGCAGTTTCAGTGATGAATATGCGGTCTAAAAGAGGACATATTATGCAAAAATAACTTTTTTAGGCTTGTCTAACATAAATATGTGCCCCTGTGTCCAATACTGGAGTGTGTTATCAGCATCAAACTTCACAGGCATGTTTTGGGGGCCTCTGATAACAATATAAACGTGTTTTAAAAAGGGTAAAATATGTGACCTTTAAATTAGTGTGAAGGAGATTAAAAAGTGTTTATACTCTAAACCCCAATGATATAGGGAAAAAAAACAACCTAAAAATCTACAAAAACAATCCAGTCAAAGATTTTCATACAAGACAGGATTGAGGATAGAGTTTTCATTTCAGTTTTACTATGTATCTCTTTAAATATGCTGTAAATCTCCTTTCATAGTGGGTCTGTTAACAGTGCAGGGCCTGTCTGTTCCTTGTCTTTATTCAGATATGCCTCTGGGGGTCAACAGAACTTCATAATAGCAAGAGTGTGGTGAAACAACACTTGTCATGATAGCAGAGGCTTTGATTCATTACGTTCCCATCTGTTGTGATCAAGTGTGAAAGGCAGTTACAGTAGTTATCTAATTCTAGAGGGTCGTTACATCATAAAGAACATTTTACCTCATGACAAATAAAATATATTATTTACAGCCAAATCAGAGAGTGGGATCTACACTTCCTGTAATATCAGACATAATTTAACTGCCTACCTTCCCTACCTTAAAAAAGGAATCTGAACTACACCAGTTTTGCAAAAATGAGACCACATTAGTGTTTCAGTGATTTCTTACAAACCCAATAGTAGGGGTGTAGTAGGGTGTGATAAACACACTCTCCTGAAAATACTTCACAGCTACTCATTCATTAGCTTGTGCCTTCTTAACGGAGACTGTATGAGCCATCAGCTGCACACATGACTTCACCCTGATGAGAGCGACTTCATCTATATTATATTTTTCCAATGTTTTAAATCTGACCTGTGGGAAAGCCAGTGGAAGGCTGGTTTGTGGTGATTTTTTTTTCTTTCTTTTTTTTTTACTTGAAGACATGTTTTCTTTTTTTTCTGAAATTGTATCAACTAAGAGGCTTTCTTAAAATTCTGTATTGATCAGAGCTCTTTTTCTTTTATGCTAATTAGACTTGTGTATTTAATCTATACTCATTTTGAAATCTATTTTGTAACCAAATAGTAAAATACAATTGTTAAAGATCCAAAAAATGACTAAATATAGGAAAACAGGTGTAACTTTTTTGTACAGAGATCACTCAAATTTATAAGACAGCCCCCCCCCCCCAAAAAAAGACAATTTTTCTGACAAGCACTTCTTTTAACTGTTTACATTCACAGTAATCTATATTGACCTGCACAGGTTCCTTTGTCGTCAGAGTAGCCGGACTAATTAGCCAACTAAATGTTTCCAACATAAAACCTAAAAATGTTGACCAAGGAAATTTTAGCGGGGATGACACTCACAATCAACAGTCACAATTTATGCCATTTAAGTAGAGGAAAACAGTTATGCTGTTGTAAAACGGACTAAAATCACAAATATTTCACTACATATATCATATAGATTTTCCTGGCAATTCCATCAGAAACCCTATAAAAATCACATATTTTAAATGTCTAAGTGATTTTAGCAGAAATAAAGCTTACAGTGAATGTAAAACCTGATAGAAACCATAGTAGTATATTAAACTGTTAAAAGGTTATAAGACTGACCAAAATCACATCTATTTACTACTTATACCTCAAAATACCTCAAACCTGTGGCACCATCTAACTGCTCTACAGAGTACATTATCTAGCTGTCAAGAAAGCACCCTTATGACACAAACAGCATGCCCTGACGACAGTCTAAATGCACCAAAAATGATTTTTAACCTTTTTGACATGTTTAAGGACTGTGGAAAATTGTTTTGATTTCTAAACCCATTCCTACTTTTAATCACAGACACGAACATTTTAGCCTACTCTCACCCTGCACACCTGCCTTCAGTTCACATGCAAATCTCACAACTGGAATTTCATTGACAGTTTTAACTTGTTTTGGGCCCCATAAACTAAAAATGATGGGATCAGGCCCAGCCCATATGATAGCCGAATGCTAGCAGCCTGGCCAAAGTGATGCCCTAAGCAGACTTTGCTCTGAGGCCCGCCTTCACTGTGTGAAGTCCACTAATGAACTACAGTAATGAACCAAGGACATCATTAGGGCCCTAATTGTAATCGCTCTGATTTCTTGGGCCCGAACCACCGAGGGTGCGAGGACCCTATTAAAATTGATTGGGTTTGTCATTATTAGGGCCCGAGCAACGAACGTCGGCGTAAGGACCTATTTGTAAATCAAAGGATTCTCGTTTGTTATTCTTAGCAGGCATGGACAGGCCATCTGGCGTACCGGGCAATGCCTGGTGGGCCGATGCACATTTCTGAGCCAGCCCGGGGCTGTCATAATTTAACCAAAAAAGTATATTATAAATCATTTTTATCAACCGCAACAGCCCATTGGTTGATTTTTTTGAAGGACATTGGGCTAATCCAATGAAATCTCTCAGCCCTTCTCGGCCCGCCCCTCCCCTCCCCCTTGACCAAGGTTATCAAATTTTGCCGTTTGAGCTGACCGGAGTTGGAGAGAGCGCACGCGCACTCCAGCCTCGGTCACAAATATCCACCAGTTTCTGCCGCCAGTCAACAACACTGCAGCTTTAAAGCCGACAAAAGGCTCAATTCATATTACATCCTTAATATGAATAAGCATTAAAGATAAGAACAAGCATTCAAAATAGGTACCTTGATCCAAATGCATTTAATGAACACACTGCAGCCGAAAAAACGGGCTCTTTTGATGTCTTCATAATGAAACAATCTTCTGGTTGTTATGGTTGAGGGTGAAGGCATCAGTGAGTTCTGCTTGGTCCAGGGCTGGGGTTCTGAGTTTGTTACCAGCAGTACCAGGTTGTTGGTCTGAGGGTCTCTGTTGCTGTTCCAACTTATTCTTTAAACGACGCAGACATGAGGACCTGTGCAATCACAGCTCACTGATGTGACAGGAAGGCTCAGAGATATTGATAGGAGTTTAAATAAGTCTATAAAGGCCTCCAGAGGTTTTTGCCATGTAAAGCCAAACTTCTTTCCCTGAGTGGGATTAAAACAGCTGCGCTCAGGATGACAAATGTTTTCCCTGCGTAATTGTCCCTCAGCCACAAACGCAGACATCGTATCTCGCTTTAGTGAGCGACTCAGTTCAATCTCCTGACTTATTTAATCCCTCATTATTACAATCTGTAATGCCAAACTAATATCAATTAATTTTACTCAGGTATGATACCAGACAATGCATTTTATTGTTACAAGGATAAAACCACTCACCAATTCCTTGTTAGCGCTGAGCTTGGGTCTAAACCTGTAAAGAACAAAAGAAAGTCCAGGTCTTTTTTCTCCTTAGCCCAGGTTAGATGCTGATGATGTTGTCTGTGGTTCAGGATTGGCTTGACACTAAGAAAACCACACTTGTAGTCCATTTCCTGGACCCGTCTGTGTGGTGGTGTCCTTGAATCTGCTTTGTTTGACGGTCCTCTTAAGGCCGAGCTCATCCCTGTTGCTTGTGCTCCTTTTCTTACCACACTTTCCCCTTCAGAAAACTTTCCATGAATCTGCTTTAATACTGCTTCTGAGAACAGCCTGCCCTTTCAGCAGTGACCCTCTGTGGCTTACCCTCCTTTTGGAGAGTGTCAAATCTGCTGTCAAGTCAGCAGTCTTCCCCATGATTGTAGTCGTGAAGTGAGACTGAAGGCTCATGAAACCTTTACGAATGAAACTTAACAATAATCTAATATTTTGAGATAGTGGATTTTTGATTTTCACGAGTTGTAAGCCATAATGATCAAGTTTAGAACAAAAAAGTCTTAACTTTGTATGTAATGAGTCTAAAATATTTGTAGGTTAAGCTTTTGGACTAAATCACCAGAAAAAATGAACCTGATGTTGTGGAATGTGATGTTGTGATGTTGTGAAACGCTCTCGTGGACAAGTTGTGACCTGCACATTCACCACGCTATGAAATAATCATGGAACATTATGAGACAGAGACGTTTTAAAGCTAAATGCAAAGCCGGAACTACACTCCAGACATGGCTGCTGCACTGTGTCACTCCGCCCAGTGGTTCACTCAAGAAATAGTTCCGAGTATTTGCTTCATTCGTCGTGATTTTACATAGCAAGCAAAATTTCAAATAAGAAAATAACAAAAGAAAAATATACAAAAACTCACAAAAAGTTGAAAATAAAAGAATTTGAAAAATAAAAAATTGAAGACAGGCAATTTTTTTTTTAATGAATTACAAAAAAACAGAAGGAAAGCATGCAAAATTTAAATACAAAAAAATAACAAACCAATGCTGACAGAAGTTGAAAATAAAAGACAAAAATTTAAATGAACAAATTAAAGAGCAGACAGAATTGAAACAAGCAAAAAACAAATGAGGATAATACAGACTGACAAAAAAGCTATATATATATATATATATATAATATCAAAATATGTCAACTATAAACAAACAGAAAACAAGCAAAAGTACAAATAAATGCAGAAACAAAAAACAAAGACTGACAAAAAATGCAGTTTAAAACAAAAAAACAATGAAAAACAAATGCAAACACAGACAAAGAACAAATAAAAACATAATGAGATGTTTACAGTATTTATAGTAAGAGAGATAAATACCAACATTAACAGAATGAAACTAACTTTTATCTAACTTCATATACAGCTGCTGGAGAGTGAAAGTACAGCGGTGGCTCAAGAAGAGGGGTGGTGGTGTTTCTGTGGTCATGTGATCAGTAAAAGTCCTCTGAGCTAGAGATAAACATGAAGCACAGAGAACTTACACATTAGTGCTCAACTGGAAGAAGATCCCTCTGGAGACATCGGGTTCATGGGAACAGTTGGATGGACTGAAGGACAACAGACATCCAGAAAGTGTTAGAGCTCTGACATGATGAAGAGAGACCAGCTCAGGTTAAAGTGGTTTAAGGGTACAAACATCCTCAAACAGTGAAGACACCGACGTAAACAAACAGTGTGATCATATATGTGATTTCACCATAAAATAATAGCTGATATAAATGGCAGATTCAGTGGAGAACCTGTCCTGTAGATATCAAAAATACATTAAATAATAAAACACCTTACCTTTATAAGTGCAGGAATGAAAATGAGAAAACGGGGAATTCCCGTTTGAAAGCGGATAAAGGGTTAAACCTGGCTTACTTCGGTTAGTCTGGTTTATTTCAGCAGGAACTCTACTCCATCAAAGTGCCTCATTAAAGTCGCAGCTGAGTAACCATGGTTACCAAGACTTCAGAACTTGCCTGCAACGGAGCACGCTAACCGTCGAGCTAAGTCTAGCGGTGCTTCAAAAATGTCCGACGGGTTGAAGCTGGTCCGCCGTCTAAGGTTCCGCCGAGCGTAAGGCTGCCCTCGTTTACATATTTTAATTCATTCAGGCAACAAATTTCAGCTATTTGATTTATTTTCAACTCAGACTGACAGAATAAAACTATGTATTTCCCAGGTTTACTCTAGTTTCAGAAACTTAAAAAATTTAAAACTTGGCTTTAGGTCAGTACTACGGAAGAGTATTAGGGCCACTGAAAAAAAAAAAAATTGAGACAAATTTTTTTTTTCCAATTGTGAGAAAAAAAACTGAATTCTGAGATTAAAGTCAGAATTCTGAGAAAAAAGTCAGAATTATGAGATTAAAGTCAGAATTCTGAGGAAAAAAAAGTCAGAATTCTGACTTTATTCTTCAAATGAAAAAAAGTCTCAAATGTTTTTTTCTCAGGATTCTGACTTTAATCTCAGAATTCTGACTTTTTTCTCAGAATTCTGACTTTAATCTCAGAATTCTGACTTTTTTCTCATAATTGAAAAAAAAAAAATTGTCTCAAATTTTTTTTTTCAGTGGCCCTAATACTCTTCCATACCAGTACCAACATAAACTTTGAAATAACATAATTCATAAAGACTAAGCGGAGATTTTATACTCTATTCAAAAATTATTTTCATAAATAAACCTGTGACTGGTAAAAATGCTCTTTAAGAACAATTTGCAAAATAAATTATATCCACCCTTTCATGGATGCATTAAAATAGCATTAAATAAATATTGCATAACAATTTTAAAATAGCAATTTTGTGTTAATAAAGTTAAAGTTTAGTTTATTTGAACAACAAATTGTGAGAAAAAGTTTTTCTTTAGTAAACTTTTCAAAAGGCCTAATTACACTGATGTTAATTGGGGCATGCCTAGCTGTTGGTGACTTTTCTTTCCCCAGGATTTAACTCCAAGTATTTTACTCAAAATAAAAAATAAAACTTAGTTTCCAAAGACTTTTTAAAGGACTGAGGTCTTGGGTGTAATAATCATTCACAGTAATACATGTAAATGAATTTTATAAATCATTTTAATTCACTTTGTTCAGCATATACTGTATGCTCACCTCTATGATGTCCCCAGTGCATTTTTTCATTTTCATCGAGACACCTTTGCAATATCAGAAACAAAAAAAAAAACCTGGCTTTATTGATTTACAGATTAGGGTATAATCTCTCTGAAAAATATACATTAATTTAAAAAAAATGCTATTTTTTTCCTTAGTCAGAGCTAAGCCACAATGTGCACGAATGCCAGGGTGCCAGAAGATAAAGTAATGCAAACTAAAATAATGAAATATTTGCAAAAAAGTTGGGAAATTGGTTAAAAAAGAAAAAAGTGGTATAAAGTTGTCAAAGGAAGCCAAAAATAGGTTAAAAGAGGCAACATTGGGATTATAGCTTTAGAAATGGCTTAGAAAAGGTAAAAATGGGAGGAAAAAGCATGAAAAGCGGTTAAAAAGTGGCAAAAACTGGTTGGAAAAATGCTAAAAATGGGTTGAACAAGATGGTAGCTGCAAAAATAAACATGAAAAGGCAAAGCTGGGCGGAGAAATTGTGAGAAGTTGTTAAAAAGTGTCAAAAATGGGATGAAAAGGCCAAAAACAGGTAATTGAGCGCAGAAATGAAGGCTAAAATGTGTGGGAAAGTTCAAAAAGCAGTTTAAAAGTGGCAGAAATGGGCCTCATACTGCCAAAATTGGTTAAAAGAGGGAATAAAAGTACCCAATTATGGTGCCACACACTTCTTAACTTTTAAAAAATGGATCAACTGTCAGCACTGTTGAGCACTGATACTACTGAGCAATAATACTACTACAATAATATCTGCATGAAATTATAAGTGAGTACCCCATAGGGGCCAGGTCAGCTGTGTGGGCAGGCCTGGTAAGTCCTACAGTAAATACTCTGTTGTTTGCTTACTATGGTTGATTTTAGTGAAATGGGGAAGGGTCTCATACTGGTATTTATCAGGGGCCTGGTGAAAAACCAGCACTGGTAGGTCCTCATCTACAAAGCCCACTCATTCTCCTTCTAGTATCAGATGTGTGTAATTTTCCCTGCTGGCTCTTTGCTGCCATCCAGTGGACACTTTTATGAAGAGCTTATTTTCTGCTAAGTTTTGGTTTCTTCATTTTGGTTTCTTTTTCTCAAAGAGCAGCTCTAAAGCGTGCCTGCAGACCAGCTTTCTCCTCATGTTTGACCCCTGGAGTCGATATGTCCGTAAGTCATGATCTCATTGTTGTTTACATGAGGAATTTATTCAACAATAATCATTCAGTGCAGAGAAAATGATATCTCAGGTTTCTGATGAAGGTAACTACACCGTCTTGTTTGCTGAGCTAACTTGCTACACAGGAAGTCAAGTCTGTCGAGGTCTGAGTCAAACTTTAGTTTTCTTGACCCCTGAAGGATATTAGCTTCACAGCACAACCTTAAACAGGAACCCCATTCAAATTCAGCCACAAGGAATGCTGAAATACCTAAAAATAAATGACAGCTGGAAGTAGAACCATCCTAACCACCGTCAGACACTAGAAGAGAAAGTAAAATACTTCATACTGGATCTTTTTGAATTTAGTGGTGTCATGATTTGGATTTGGCCTTAGGAGAGCTTAAATTCAGCAGAGAGGAGGAGATTGTGTGTAAATGTTTTGAGACAAATCAGGTGCTCTAATGTTATTTTACTGGCTCCCTCCTTCATGAGCTCTGTCCTCTTTCTTTCTCCTGACAGAATGCCAGACCAGGTGATGGTGCCACCAAAGGTGAGGACAGATTCAACCGCAGATCTGCAAAACATTAACGTTGCAGGTTAGATGGATTTACCAGCCTCCATGTCTGCCATCAGGACAATCCTTCCTGCAAAGCTCCAATCCACAGCATTTGTACTGGACCAGTCAGGATCATTTTAGGGCAGGGGTGTCAAACTCAAGGCCCGCGGGCCAAATCCGGCCCCTGGTACAGTTATACCCGGCCCACTTGACCATATCATATTTTTATTATAACTGGCCCACTGGTTTGGGGTTTGCAGATTTCATCCAGCTTAAAAATGTAAACTTAACAATGATGAAATAAAAAGTCCTGTTAATTCATAAAAATTAGAAAAAGTTAAAATAATTAGATAAAAAGTCAGGAATGTGGTCAAATTCATTTATGTTTTCAATTCATATTCTTAATTTTGTACTAACTGTTATGACGCAAAGTCATGGTTTTGCATCTTTTCAATTCACAATTTTAACTTTTTATCTTGTTTTTGGACCAATTAGATCCTCAAATTAAATTTTTCAAGTAATATTTCGACCTCTAAAACTCATGATTACAAATTTTTTCTCACGTTTTGGCCTTTTTAGCTCCTTACTTTGATATTTATCTTATAATCTGACCTTTCAGATCCTCAATTTAGAATTTCAAGTCATATTTTGACCTTTAATTTTAAAAATGTAAATGTTATTTTCATGCTTTGATGTTTTTAACCAATTATTTTGAATTTTATCTCATATTTTGACTCTTATGAATCATGATTTTAACTTTCTATCTCATATTTTGTCTCTTATGAATCATGATTTTAACTTTCTATCTCATATTATTGCCTTTTAAAAACATTATTTTGACTTTAAATGCCATGTTTTGGACCTTTTAAGCTATTCAGTTCGAATTTTTATCTCAGATTTTGAGCCTTTAAACTTATCATTTGACCTTTTTCAATGTCAAAATCCTTAATCATCATTGCTAAGGTTTTTTTCTCCCATAATTCATTGCTGGTGAAAATTAGGTTGACAGTTTCCGGTAAATGTTGACCCTGCTTGGCCTTCAGGTTGGACCCAAATTCAGGATTCTGCTGTGATTGAGTTTTACACCCCTGTTTTAGGGGAACTAGGCGGTAGCTACAGGCGGGGTTTAGTTTCACTGTGAGCTGATAGCGATGGCTGCTAGTGCAGCGATTGGCTCAGATATAACAACAATGTAATCATAATTTGATCACATATCTGTATGAAATAAAGAGCAAAAAGCAACACTGAAAGCCTTCCATGACAGGAAAGATGTTCTCTATCTCACAGGGAGAAGATGATCTACTCCATCCTGCTGCTCATCTGCCTGAGCTGCTGTGTCTGTGGTTAGTTCAGCCTCACTTCGCCCACATCATCAAGTCAGTAAACATGAGAGTACAAATTAAATGTCTTTGCAGACCCAGGCCTGCCCATAGATGTGGCTGGGCCCCTGATAACCCAGGGAATGGGCCCCAGTTGTTGTCAATGTGTGTTGGAGCAGTTGCATTGTTGCTAGCATCTTGGCTAACGGTTCCCTCAGTTTGGAGCTGAAAAGCTGTTATTGGGTTTTGATGTTCAAACTGTTCATTTGTGCCACTTTTAAACCCCTTTTCATCAATCTTTCTGCCCATTTTGCTACATTTGCTTTCACATTAAAAAACAATTTTTTTGCCACTGCTTTTTTTTTGCCAACCTTTCAATATTTCACCTGCCCCTTTTCCCCCTTTTGGCCACTTTTAACCAAATTTTTGCTACATTTTAACCGCTTTTCACCATTTTTCCACCCACTTTTGCCTCTTTTTCTCTCAACTCATATTTGCTGCTTTGTCCCATTTTGCCTCATTTAACCTATTTTTACCACTCTTAAGCCATTTTCACTACTTATTTCTTCCAATTTTTGACACATCTCATTTTTGACACTTTTTAACTGCTTTTCACCATGTGACTGCCACTTTTCACTTTTGTTTCTTTCTTAACTGATATTTTCTGCATTAACCTGTTTTGCAACTCTCAGAAACTCAGAATTTCAGAGTTTAAGAAGTCAGAAAGTTACAGGAAAAAAAATCAGAGTTTAAAAAGCTGTCTATTTTGACATAAGAAACTTGAAATTTATCATTTTTGAAATAATAAATTTACAACATTGTGAAGGTAAAAAAAATTACAGACTGGAAACAGTGGTTGGATTTTTAAAATTTTTAATCTCAAAAATGTAAAGTTTTGCATGATGTATAACTATAACTGTTAAAGTTAAAGATTTCAAGTATTTTTGTCTTAAATTAATTAATTTTTAAACTTGAGAATTTTGATTTTTTTTTCTTGAAAATTCACAAATACTTTTTACTGTACTTTTTCTAGAGTGGTCCGAATAGATTCATAATAATAGACATTTATACATAGATGTTTTATTCAGGGACAAGTGTCTCTAGGCGGGTTATGTTTAAATTTTGTTAATGAAGACAATTACAATTGTTGTGTACTTTTTCCAGGTGGGTCTTTGGGGTGCTCGGCTTCTCTTAGATGTGACTGGGGGGGCTAAAGAACAAAGGTTGGGAACTGATCCATTGACTAAACCATTAGGGAACAAATGTGAGCCTCCGTAGCTAAGCCATGATGGGCACAGACATCAGGATACCAGAGAATAATGTGGACGAAACTGAAATAACTTTGCAAAATGAAGGCAAAAATTGGCAAAATGGATTAAAAGTGGGAAAAATGGGAGAAGTAAGTGGTGAAAAGTGGAAAAAGAGCAAAAATTGCTTTAAAGTGGCAAAAATAGGTTATATGAGGCAAAAATGGGATAAAGCAGCAAGTATGGGGAAAAGAGGGCATATAAATGGTGAAAAGCAGTTTAAAAGTGGGTTACAAGAGGCAATAAGGACAAAAATTGGTAGCTAAAGTAGTGAGTGTGGGTTAAAAGTAGCAAAAAAAAGCTGTAAGTGGCAAAAATGGGCAGAAACATTGATTGAAAGGTTTAATAAACAATTTGAACATCAGAACCCAATACCAGCTAGACAACTTTTCAGCTCCTAAATGAGCTAACTGTCATTGCTACAGCTCCAGCACAGATGCATTGATATCATCATTAAATAACAACTGGGGAGGGCTTGTTCTCTGGGTTTATAGGGGGCCTAGTTGACTCTTTGGGCAGGACTGCCATGCTGTGCAAAGTCAGAGAGAGAGCGTGCAACTTTTAAACTTCAGGTCTTTATGATGTTCTGTGGTTGGTATCTGAATAATACATGACAATGCACAACTTTTGGTTGTTTTGGAGTCATTATGCAAACATGATTAAAACAACATATGACTGTATTTCTTTTTAGATGTTTGGCAATTTCAAACAAATAAGGCTCAGAGTTTGAGTTTGAGATGTTTGCACTCTGACCTTGGTTGTTTTTTGATGCTTTTTTGGATCAGTTATCTAACACTCATCCTATCAGATCTGAATCACGGACTTAAAACAAAAAAGGATGTTGATCTGTGCAGTATAAACACAGTCAATAACTTCAGTAAGACTTCATGTTTCTCTTTTTCTCTTTCTCAGCAGGATCAATTGAAGTGAATACAACTCAGAGTTTCTACGAGGCAAAGGAGAATGAAAACATCACACTGGAGTGGACGTTCCCTGCCGAAGATGACAGCTCACTACGCTCTCTTGATGTCTACTGTGCCATGTCTAGGGAGGAGAAATACTCAGGCCTGTTTCGTCTTGTTCGTGGAGATGAGGTCCCCTGGGTTCAGCATCAACAGTTTGCAGGACGAGTTCACTGTGACAGAAAAGTCCTCAAAGAGGGACAGCTCAAACTTGGTCTGTCCTCACTCAGGATGACTGACTCAGGCCGATACGAGTGTGAGGTGGTGACGTGGTCTGGTGTAGGCATGGGTCACTGCCAACTCAATGTAATAGGTAAGAAAATTTAAGAACTTTATTAATGAGTTCGAAGATTTTGAATAAATGAGGATTTAAAATATACTCTAAGTACTGAGTAGTTATTTTTGATACCAGAAAAGAAGAAATACCAGTGTCCTTTACATTAAAAAAGGAAGAGGAAGAGGTAGAGCTAGATCTAAATTTGAAAATTCTCAGATGGGTCTAAACACTCCAGGTGAATATGACACAGGCAAGCTAGTATTGCCAAAGATGCAACACAAAACAACATATAGCATGCAGTCCACTGACCGAGTTTATGAATGAAGTCGGTGAGTTGTTTGGTGTTGTATGGCCTAAAGCAGGTTTCTCAAATGGTGTGGTGAGCCAAGTCTTGGTGTGTCGTGAGGATTTGTGCAACCATATGTAACTATTACAGCTACAGAGAAGCAGCAAAAAAACCCAAAGCAGAGCAGGCGTCATGACAACTGAATCCCTGATGAAGTCAGAGGTAGAATAAAGGAGGAGCTGGGGTGGAGGAGGGTTGTACAGGTTGCACGGGAAGCAGTACGCATGGCCAGGCTTTGAATATGGCAGCATGAGGGCTATTTGCCAATGATTAGAGTGAATCAGCTTGTCGTCAGCTGATGAGGGCTTGTGTAAGATCAGCTGATCTCAATTATATGGCAGTGCTTGGCTAAATCTACCGTAACATGTAAAAGGCTATTTTGCATTGATGTGGTTTTGGTGTGCCTTGAAATCTGGGCTTAATCTTAGGTGTACCTTGGGTTGAAAAGATTGAAAGCTACTGGCCTAATGTATGGGCTAGAATAGAAAATAGTTGCGTTGTTGCAGCTAGAACTGAATGTGAAACACTGCCGTGAACCGCCCTGCAGCAGCCGCAGCCCCTCGCCCAGTTTGCTGCTTACAGTGAGAGTGAGGAACAGCCACCGCTGTTAAGAACTGCCATGAGAGTGGGCAGTAGGGTTCAGTCAGTGTTAATGTTATAAAATGTACAACCTGTAGGCCTACCTGCTCCATTTGAATTAGTATAGAGCCCTAACATTGGCTGGAGAAATTATTATGTTATCTTGCCTCACAGTTAAGGTTTAGTTTGAGATAAATCTATATTTGAGGACCTGTCTGCAGTGGAGACTCTGACCAGCCTCAAAATTATATGAACAAGACAGTTATTTTGAAAATTGCAACATTTTCCTGATTAAATAACCTTGAACCTGAATACTATAAACCTTATAATACCTTATCTCATCACATTATGCTGTAATACCATCTGTTCTTCTCTTTACAGAAGCAACAGTTCGACATCAGACTGTAGTGACGGCTGGACTTGTGAGACCAAAGAATCTGGGATGTAGCGCTCTCCTCACTGGACCGTCAGTTCTGCCAGCAGTGCTGCTTGTTGGGTTGTTTGTTTTCTCTTAAAGTTTTGTTGCTTTGCATTCAGAAAAAAAGCTTAAATCAGGGGTGTTCCAGCAAATTCAAAAACTAAAATGAAGTATGGCCGGCATTAGAACAGAAAGCTTGTGCTTGAACTCAACTCAAGGCAGTACTGCTCTGATAGTTCTGGAAACATTATGACTAGATTATTCCAGTGATGTACATTTTCACAACTAAACTGAGGTGATAGTATAAATGGTAAATATATTTACAACAAAATAATAACAATGTCTCAATTCATAACGCCCTGGGCTATGGCAGAAAATAGCAGAATGAATGGTGCAGACCAGGAGCAGATCCAGTGGTAGACAGAGCTGATTAAGCCCCCCTAAAATCTGGACCTGCCTGTCCAAAACCCTTAATAATTATAGGTTCTTTGCAGATGATGTCACTCAGCAGTAGCGAACATCCCTTGGGGGGTAAGAAGTGATTTCTGCATAGAGAAACGCTACAAAAAGGCCATATTTTGAACGGTTTACAACTATGCATTAGCTTATTAAACTCTGACATTTCTTCCGCTGATGTCTGTCCAGTCTCACTCGCTGTGATGGGAAATCCATCTCTCTTTAAGAGATCTGGATCATTTAGCTCAGCTCGGTAGAGCTAATTGATCCCAAATGGCTCTTCATCTGGTACCAGTTTGGCTTTTTAAATGTGGATTGAATAACGACAAAGGATGGAGGAAAAGAAACTGGTACTCAAACGCAGCTACGTAGCTACAGTGGTTCACATTAAAGAGCCGTTTCAGAGGACAGGTTCGTTTGTGAACGGCACATCATTAATTAGTCGCCTACCCTAAAGTTTACCTTCTATTAAACTCATGTTTGTGACAAAACAAGGATGTTTTTTTTATGTTAAAGGGACTTGGCTATCAACAAGACTCTTGTGGCCTTCATCTAGCTAGACAACCCTTGGAGGTCTGCGATACTGATCGACTCCACACTATTGATTGATTGATCTAATGTTCCCATTCATTCCTAATGTCTGTCCCACACTTCCTGCCCCCCACCAGGCATTCTGGATCACATGATTTCAAACAACCTACTGACCATATGCCTTGGCGGCTATAAATGAAAAGCTGAAAGTGATGTCGGCTGGTTTTTATTCCATTTCTAAGTGCATCTTAACCTACACTGGATTGGTTTCACTCATTTAAAGGCGAGCTTTATCAAAAGGGCCCAGTCATCCTTATATTTATCTGAATGTGGTGAAAAAAGTTTTAACACCCCTGCTTTAAGCGAGGTGTGATTGTGTGAAAGGTGTCGCCACATGACCAGATGTGATAAATGTGTGTATGGATGTGTTTTAAACCATGGACTGAGGTTGTGGGTTCAATGAAATGACTAAGGTGTTCTTCAAATGTAATGACATCCTAATAATCATTATATAGAACAACAGAATCATCTGAAATCTGTACTTGTCCTTTAACGTTTATCATGTGCACTGAAAAACCTCAGACTCATCACATTGACTGTATATTTAACATTTTTGACCATTTTTTCAACAATGATGTGAAAATCTGAGGGCTGATAAGACGACTGATGGGGGTCCATGCATCGTCTCTCAGGCACTTTTAAAATCCGTAACCAATGTTACAACGTTTACGATGCCTTTGAGTCAGTGCCTTATTTCTGTTTGTCTTATTTCAAACAGCTTATGGTTCGTCTACCATGGATCGTTATGGCACCATGGCAAAATTTACTTCTAATATGGAGAAAATATTTTTTTACTAGTAGAACCACACTGTTGATCTTTATAATGGAGCTCTGTTTTTAAATGATTTCTACGAAATGTAGGATTATTTTTCTGCTGTTATATTGTTGGTATACTTCTTATCTTTTACACAGCTGGTTCTTGCTTTCGCTGTCTTACCTGTTAGAAAAATGCTCTGCTCAGTTTCTGTTAAAGAAAATGTTGGATAAGTTTGATTTTTTTGTACCTTTATCAGAAATATGCAGTTCAAATGTCATTTTTGTATCTTATAAAATGTTTTTTTAAAAAGAACTGCAGGCAGGGATAATTTGAAAAATGAATAGTAAAGTTTGACCTTACTTTTATATGTACCTTGCACTAATGTTTTTGTTTTTTGTTTGTTTTGTTTTGTTTTGTTTGTTTGTTTTGTTTTTTTTTTTTTTTTTTTTACAAAAAGCTGTCGTGTATGTATGGCATATTTTAAAGATTTAATTTTTACCTTTATCAGGAATTTCCAACTAAAATGATATTTTTGCAATTTTTAAAAGGATCAAGCAGGAACAAATATATAAGATTAACTATATTTTTATACCTTCCTTGCACTAATGCCTTTGTTTTAATTTTTTAATCAATTCACAAAAACTATAAATGCATTATGGCACATGTTTGTTGTGTATTTTAATTGCACCTTATCAGAAATATCATCCAGTTAAAAAGTTACTTTTGTATTCTATAGAAAGTTTTTTTTAAATACGTCTGAATGGGAAATAATGAAGAAGAGCTGTAAAGCTCAATCTTAATTTTATACCTAACTTGCACTTGTGTGTTTGTATTTTTTTATTTGTGTTTGTTTGTTTAATCTTCTATGGTCTGTTGATTTTATATTTTTCTATTGTTTTTTGTACAAATAAATCTGATGCCAAACCCCTGTGCTTTCAGACCGTCACAGTTCTGCTTGTTCACCTGTTCTTCAGTTTTCTAGTCTGTAATTTTCCCTGCTGGCTCTCTGCTGCCACCCAGTGGACACTCTATCTCTCTTTAGATCATTTTTTCTTAAGTTTAGTTTTGGTTTCTTTTCAGTGAGAGCAGTTAAAAAGTTTGGATGCAAACTGGCTTTCTCTTCATGTTTGGGCCCTGGAGTCGATATGTCCGTAAGTACAGACAGTTTTTGTTGTTTAAATGAGAGTTTTAATGAAAAAAACAATCACTCTTTTAAAGAAATGTAGCTGGAGTCGTCTTAAGAGTGTAAATGCACACAGACTTGATTACTATCAAGCTAACTAGCTTAGACAGGAAGTTATTTCTCTCTGGGTCCGTGTTAAAATGGTCAAACTTCAGCTTTCTTGGCTTTAAAGGGAAATTAGCTTCACCGAAAACCCTGAAAACAGGAACCACCGTCAGGTTTTCTTAGATACAAGGGAACCACTGAAAAATTAGAAAAGTGATGTCAGACTTTACAGCTAGGCCATGATGAGCACAAATGTCAGGATGCCAGAAAATAAAACAGAAGACACTGAGACTTCATTAAAATGTCACGTAGAGTGAAAAAATTGTAAAAAGAGACAAAAAGTGGGTGAAAAGAGGCAAAAATGGGGTAAGGTGGCAAAAACATTATGAAAAATGGGTAAAAGGTAGCCAAATTGGTTAAAAGTTGTGAAAATTGTAAAACAAAAAAATATTTATACATATATAGAGAGAGAGATGGTAAGAAAAATTGACATAAGGTGGCAAGAAATGGGTAGAATGTAGCAAAAACAGACCAACAGCAGCAAAAGTGTGTTAAATGCTGCAAAAACTGACAGCAATGAACAAAAAGTGTCAAAGAGCGACTAAAGTAAGGAAAACGGTGCAAAAGGATGTTGCAAAACTGGGCAGAAATGGGCAAATGGTGGTTAAAAAAGCAACAGAAATGGGCGAGAAAGAGAAGAACAAGAAAAAAGTGGCAAAAATTGGTCAAAAAGCAGCAAAGGTGGAAAAAAAAAACCCAGACAAAAAAAAGGCAAAAAGCCAATAAAATAAGCAAAAAGTTACAAAAGATGTTCCGGAATTGTGGACAAAGGGGGAAAGAGTGGAAAAAACAAAAACAAAAACAGGCCAGATATGAGTAAATACGGGCAAAAATGGGATAAATGTTGCAAAAAGTGGCCAAACAAATGACAAAGGTGGCAAGAAATGGGCAGAAAGTAGCAAAAATGCGTGAAAGCAGCCAAATTTGGTTACATTCAGCAAAAACTGACAACAGTGGACAAAAAGTTGCTAAAGTAAGCAAAAAATATTTTTAAAAAGCTGCAGAAATTGGCACAAACAAGGGGCAAATAGTGGGTAAAAAAAGTGACAGAAATTGCAGAAATAGGGCAAATATTAAATGAAACTGGCAAAAAGAGTTGAGAAAAATTGCGGAAAATGGGTGGAAATGGTACAGATGGCAAGATTTGGTCAAAATTGGCAAAAAAATGGCTAAAATAAGCTAAAAGTTACAAAACAATGTTGCAGAAATGGGCGGGGTGGGGTGGGGGGGTTAGTAGTTAAAAAGTGACAGAAATGGGCACAAAAAAAAAAAAAACACAAAATGCCAAAAACTGGCAAAAAAACAGCCATATAAGCTTAAAGTTGCAAAAGATGTTGCTGAAATGGGAACAAAAAGGGTAATAGTGGAATAAATAACATGACAAGATATGGGTGAATGTGGGCCAAAATGAGGTGAAAGTTGAAAAAAGGGCAGAAAGCAGCAAAAAATGGCAAATACATTTGCAAATGTGTGCAAAAATTGGTTAATAAAAGCAGAAATAAAGGGCTGAAAGTGTCAGAGATGTGGCAGTAATGGATGGACAAAAGTGGTGAAAGTGGTTTAAAGTACCACAAAAATCCACTCCTCTTAAGGTTTATTTACTAACTGAAATACTCTGGCATCACTTCCAGCTTACAGGTGCTACGCTCCTAACGCCCATGGTCCAGTAGAGTCTAATAATGAGAGTGATCAGCGAGGAGTGTTGGACAGACAGACTGTAGGAGTCTCTGCTCTCATATGAGGACTGACCTTTGACCTTCTGTGTTTGTCTCTCAGGGAGAAGATGATCTCCAGCATCCTGCTGCTCCTCAACCTGACCTGCTGTGTCTGCGGTGAGTTTAACTTCATTTTATCATCCACTCAGACAAAACATGAGACATACTTTAAGACTGCACACTGAGGCTGTGTTCAGACTGCAAGCCTTGATTGATTGATTGATTGATTGATTGATTGATATCTTTATTTCATACCTGTAAAGCTGCAACTTAAAAACAGTTCAAGAAGATACAAGAAATAGAGAGAAAGTTTCATTTGAAAACATTTAATATACAAACGTACTGTATAAACATACTCAAGCTTCTACTTTCTAAATGTTGCAGCTTAAATAAAATCACAATTCCAAAAAAGTTGGGATGCTGTGTAAAGTGTACATGAAAACAGAAGTCAATGATTGTCAATCATCATAAACCCAAACTTTATTCACAATAGAACACAAACAACATGTCAGATGTTGAAACTGAGATATTTTACAATTTCAGGAAAAATATAAGCTCATTCTTTAACTAATGGAAGCAACATGTCTCAAAAAAGTTGGGACAGAGCAACAAAAGACTGGAAAAGTATGTGGTTCTTATGAAAAACAGCCAGAGGAGAGTTTTGCAACTAATTAGGTTAATTGGCAACAGGTCAGTAACATTTGAGATTTGACAATCATTGCATTCTGTTTTTATGTACATTTTACACAGTGTGCAAAGTTTTTTGGAACTGGAGCTGTATAAATAACAAAGGAGTTGTTAACATTTCAGAGCATTCAGATTGAACATATTCTAGCTTTAAAAGATCAGATTTGATTGATTGTCTTGAGGTGCTTCTAACACCACACTGCTCTGAGGAGAGGCCATCAGCGTGATCTACTACCATACTTACACATTCACAGTGACGCAGCAGGAGGAAATTTAACTGTTTTGACTGGGGACACATCTACACTACCTCAGTCCTCCCTGAGTCACGCCTTCCTTTCCCTTTTTCCTCCCTCCCTTTCTGTCTCACAGGATCATTTGATGTGAATGCAGCTCAGAGTTTCTACGAGGCAGAGGAGAATGAAAACATCACACTGGAGTGGACGTTCCCGGCTGAAGCTGACAGCTCACTACATTCTCTCTTTGTCTACTGTGCCGTGTACAAAGGTGACAAACACCCCGGTCTGTTTCGTCTTTACAATGGAGTTGAGGTCCGTAGGTCTCAGCATCAACAGTTTGCAGGACGAGTTCACTGTGACAAGAAAGTCCTCAAAGAGGGACGGCTCAGACTTCATCTGTCCTCACTCAGGATGACTGACTCGGGCCGATACGAGTGTGAGGTGATGACGGAGTCTGGTGCCAACATGGGTCACTGCCTGCTCAGTGTGACTGGTAAGAAAATTAAAGAAATAAGAATACAAGGAAATATGTGGGCTATGTTTAATCTTCAGTTATATTATATATATTATATATATTATATTCTTTTCTTCTCTTCACAGCAGTGAGGGTCCAGTCTCAGATGGAAGTACAGATCGAAGCTGTGATAAAAGACAGGAAGATTCGGGGACAGAGCGGTCTATTCATTGTACTGACACTGCCTCTAGCTGTGCTGCTTGTTTGGCTGTTAGTCAATTGCTTAAAATCTCATTGCTTTCCGAAAAAAACCACTGAGGAGGTGATGACTGTGTGAAAATGAACGCACATGGTGATAGACATGGCCGTAGATCTATGACCAAAACATTCACTCAGGTGAAAATCCTAACAAGTGTGTTCAAATGCCTGCTGATCAGACTCCATCCACCTCTGGACTCTCTCTGAAATATGCATATTAAAAATATATATATATAAAAATATATACTTATATTTTTTATGGAGGTGTCCCTCCATAAAAAAATATTAAGCTTGTGATAGAGACACAAACAAAGCTGGGGAATGAACATGCAAACAAACAGCTCTGTTGTGCACATGCTTTAAAGCAGGGGTGTCGACTGGACTAGCTTTGGGTTCAGTAAGAACAAATCAGGATGCAGATGTCTGATATTCGTAGGGATGTTCCAATACCATTTTTTCCTTCCTGATACATTTCCGATACCAAGGTGTTGGTATCGTCCGATACCAAGTACTGATCTGATACCAGTGTGAACTTTCTGACCTATATTTGACTCAGAACATGGCTCAACAAATAGAATCATAATGTACAGCATCTCTGTGACCCTTTGGTTCTTCTTTGCTGGAAGAATTGATTTCCAGTTTATAGCACTAAGGTTTAGCATGGCTAAACAAAGCAAAATATGAAGCTAAACCAAACGGTATCGGTTCGGTGCACAAACTCATGCACTCGCCGATACCAGTGCCTGCATTTTAAGTAGTATCTGACGTATTTCCAGTGCTGGTATACAACAACTCAAGATATTTGTCAATCATTCAGATTTATAATAAATATAGATAAATATATGTGGCAGAAAAAAAAATCCATAAAACCTTGTGAAAATTCCCCAACATCTCCTGTAAAAATTCCTGAAATATTACAGGGGAAGATCGCTGAAAGTGTTTGGGAAAAGTCCTGAAAGTCTCTCATTGCTTGGGAAGTTTTGTCAGAATTTAAGAGGAAAAGTCTGAGAGAAGAGTAGCACTAATTTCCTGGGAAAATGCTCAAAGAAACTTCCCAGCAAATTCTAGTAAAACTTCTTAACCCTTTTAGTTTAAGAACCATGAGCATCCTCAAAGTCAGAGAGAAAATTTCCTGTGAGTTTGGGTAAATTCACAAGTCTTGCATGGTGCCGTTGTGAAAGTCCAAAAGAATCGTGTAGTCTGGGCCAGCCTTAACTGGATGCAGCACCAGTGATGGAAGGTTCCTTCTTGACTACACTCGTGAGGTTCTGGCTTTTTGCTGCCTGTCGGTCCACATGTTTGGGTGCCAAAATTAAGAGTATAAAAGTGTTTAAGGAAGGGGTCATCAAGTACATTTGCACAACGGCCAGGTTTAGTCTTGACAGAGTCTCTGGGGGCCGGACTTCCAAATGAAAAAAAATTAAATCAATATTTTGTTCTGATAAACATATTTTTTTATTAGTATTTATAATTTCTTTCAAAATGCAGGACATTTTTAGGCATTACCAGTGAGACCAATCTCGATCTATAATGAAGTTGATCACAAGGAGACAGGCATGCTCACAGAATTTGCTGGGCTCCTGAAAATCCCAGAGAATGGGCCCTCAACAATTATGTTTTACCACATGAACTCATGTTTCACACTTTTCACTACTTCACTGCTTCATTCTACATTTCATGCCACTTTTAACCCTTTTTTTCCACTTTTTGCTATTTTATCACTCTTTAACTCACTTCCCTACCTTTGCACTACTTTGCCATTGGCTATTTTTGCACTGTTTTGCCACTTTTAACCCATTTTTGTAATACTTTTGCCCTTTTTTTGCCTCTTAACCCCAATTTTTTGCCATTCTTTAACTCCTTTAAACCACTTTTCTTGCCTGTTTTATCCCTTTTGGGCCACTCTTTTTGCCACTTGCAACCCATTTTTGATATACTTTTTCCCCTGTTTTCTTTTTATATACAAGGTTTGCCACGTTATAATCTCTTTTCACCACTTTATCCAGCCTTTTTTGCCAGTTTTAACACATTTTTAAAATATTTTCTAATAATGGCTGACAAGCCAATTTCTGCAGTGATTTTAAAACTATTTCAATATGAATCACTTTTGGGTGGATTTAACAGCTGCAGACATTTAAAGATACTCTTAAAACTACATTTTCTTTTCCTGCTTTTCTGAATTCAATGATCTTCTGGGGGCCAGACAGGAAGCTTTGGGGGACCTGATTTGGCCCCTGGGCCACCAGTTGATGATCAGTGGTTTAAGGGATTTAATCTCTGAGGGTTTATCCTTTCATTGGGGCCAAAGCATCAAGCGACTTTTTAAAAGAATAGATAGGTATTAAAGGTGCAGCTTTTACACCAGATTTTACGGTACATATTGCTGGATTTTGTTGTGTTGAGTTTGGCAGTAGTGTGCCGGTAATCCCATTTTGTTTTCGCTTTCATTAGTCTTTGTGAAGCTAGGTGTACACTGGGTGTAGCCGACTCTACGACAGCCGTGGCACATGTCAGCTCGTGTTGAATCGTTTACTCAGTCGATGGTCGTGCACAGCCTGAGTGCTCACACTGCAGGAATGAAGTTGGGACGGACTGTCAGAAACCTGAGGTTAAAGCCATATCCAGTCACATCCTCTCTCTCTCCCAGACACACAAACAGCATCATCATCCATGTCAGCTGCAGGTCATTGGGTAGGAAAAGTTATTTCCTTTATTATAGCGGGGCATTAGAAAGTCATTGCTCCTGTTGTCATGATGATTTTAAGACGCTGTCTGACAGTTTACAAAGAAAAAAATACCCCAAAGTTGAGGATTCTGCTCGTGGTTCTGCTCTCACTGTGGGAGCATCTGTAGTCATACAGCCAAGATAACAAACGTCAGAAATCCATCAGACTAATCAGGAGCAGCTCTTCGTAGTCATGGTCGACGAACGAAGCATGATCCGACAGAAGTTGATCGCACGATTTGTACGACTCAAAATCGGTGGCTGAATTGGTACAGTGTTTTACGCAGAGTAGTGGGAGATAGGGCCGTCCTGTTTGCCACCCCCTGTTGGTCCTTTGAGTTAACTTTTCACTGTTTTCTTTTTTTATGAACATTATTGTTACACAGGCTTATTTCTAGGTTCAGCATGTACATTTTTGCGGTGTGCTTTTATTTGTTACTGCCTTCTTTTTTTTTTTGGACCTTGGTTGTTTTGATTTGATTTAAAAAGGCTGTATCATGGCGTTTTTTTCTGTGTTTATTTTGGTCTTATATGTTATTTTTTTATTTTATTTTAATTTCAAATGTTCTGATAAAGGAATTGCACTGAAAACATTTGCTTATTGCGATTTTTAGCATGGTTAAAACTGGTGAAATGTTAGACATCTGTAATTCAGAACTGCTGAGGATAAAACACGTTTTTTTGAGACTTGAACAATTTTTGAGCTCAGGCCAAACTACCGAAACTGAAGTGCAAATTGATTTATTGAATTTTTACTTTTTTACCCCTTTATTCTACACTGTACAGCACTTTGGTCAGCTGTTATTGTTTTTACTGTGCTTTATAAATTATATTTTTTGGGGTCAGTACTGTGCCTTTCTGTCAGACACCTTTGAATTCCTGTACAACTAAACATTTAAATAAATATGATTTTTTTGATATTTATGTGCTGTATGTTTTTGTACTCTACAGTCAAAGTGTTATTAGACACATTATCAAATCAAAACTATATTTTTGTCTTGAATACACTGGTTTTACACAAAAGAGGTCAACTGTTTGTAATTAAATACATTTGTTTTCTATTCAGAGTGAAACTCTGAAAATTCTAACAAGTGTATTTGTCTCATTTCTGGTCAGAACTCTCATTATGTGGTTATTTTCACCTGGCAAGTCCAAATAAGCATTTTATTTCAATATACAAAAAAGACTTGGAAAGAAAAAATGCTTGAAATGATTGTAACAGAAAAAATGAAGGAAAGTTTCCCTGTCAGATGTGTTGAGATAATAGATAAAAATAGTTTGTCTCATTTTATACATTAAGTAACAACCAGCAGGGGGCGCTATCTGACTTTGGCTTCTTATTTGATTTTCATTATATTTATTTAAACAACATAAAACAGAAGAAGCAGACATTTTTTTAAAATAAATTGAATAATTATGAAAAGAGACAAACTGGTTGACAAGTGGCGAGAATGAGTTAAAATAGAAAAAAGCATAAATGGGTAACAAAAGAAAGTGTTTTTTCCTGTTTAGGTGAAGTCCTCACTGCAACTCACCCAGCCAAACTTCTTAGCTGGACTGGCGGCATTCTTTTCCCGCTATTACATCTTCAATCTAGTGTACCAAGAGCAGGATCCATGCACACTGGAATTTATTCAAAGGTATGAAGTCAAAGTTGCATTATCCTCCTAAGACCTTGCATCCACATATGAGGACATTACATTTTGGCTTTGCTACATCATAGCAATCATTTTTGGTATTAGAACTGATGTAATTCATTTTAATTTTAATAATGCATTTTCATGGGAATATGGGGAAATAATTACCAAATTTTTGGGAAGTTGGATTGGGAATTTAGGCTTCCGGATTGTCATTTGAATTTTTCAGCATATTTCTTAGAAAACTTTAGGGGGTTTGGGTTATTTCCATCATTTTCATGGAATTTTGGAGAATGTTTCTTGAAAATATGTCTAGAATTTGCCAAGAAATTGAAGGGGGAATTTGCTTGAAATTTTCAGGAAGTTGCATGGAATTTTCGGGGAATTTTTTATTGGAAATTTCAGGCTTTATGATGAATTTTCACTGGAAGATTTGGTACTTTAAAAATATGTCTTAGTATTTTCAAAGACATTTTTTTAATTATGGAATTTTTGGGGGGTTTGGAAAGGAAAATTTCCAAGAAATTCCTGTTCAACGACAAGACTGATATTTGAACTTCTCTGACAATATTTATCCCAAATAAGTGGGAGAAAATAAAAATGCTGTCCAAACAAAGGCTCTGGTCTCAGGAGGTTATAGTGGATCAGTATCTTCAAAATATTACTACCATCAAAAAAACAACCTTTTTTGTAAGTGCAAGCATCTTCAATTTTTTTCTTACATTTTCAGAAGTGCTTAAATTTGGCTTGTTTAGCTAGCTATTTTGCTTGTTTTCTATAACCAAATATGTCGTTTTCTCTTAATAACAGCAGAAAGAGCAGTGAGTATTTTCCCTGTCTTAACTGTATTTGTCTTGTTTTTGTGAATCCAGATGTTTCGTTGGACTTAATCCAACCAGCGGTACCAAAACAGCAAAAATCGTAGGCCAAAGGAGTAGAAAAGTACAGGAAAAGAGAAACAACAGTGTCAGTCCTCATGTCTCCTCTCTGCTGAGGTGACTGATGGACTTTAAGTGGTTGTGAAGTGAAGCTATGCAAGAGATAAGGACTCTTTCTTTCATGTTTTTTATGTACATGTTTTTACACTGTGCACTGTACCTTTAAGTGCTGGTGTGTACTTTAAAACGGTGGCAGCATGCATAACCCAAATGTGCAGTGAGATTCAAAAAAGTAGCAGGAAAAGGAAGATATGCTCATACACTTAGTAAAAACGTGGCATTGGATAAATTGTTCGGGCTTTTCTGTTTAGTCAGTACGTCCTGCCTTGTTTTTCCCAATTGAAAACAATTTTCAGCTATTTTAACCCCCTTTTACCACCAATTATGCCTGTTTTTTCCACTTAAACCCATTTTTGCCAATTTTTGGTTATTTTTTGCTTCTTTTATCAATTTTTTTCCACTTCTTACCCATTTCTGCTGCTTTGAAAATCCAATTCCACCACCGTTTCTGTATTTTTCCCATTTTAGCAATTTCTAAACAAACTAATAAAATAAAGATGTTTTTTTTTTCTTTGATAAGAGTGGTTATTTGTCTGGTTAAATATAAATACAGATAAAAACCCTCCCACCCACACACACATTGTTGAACCACTGCTTATCTGTATTAAGCTAAAACTTCTGCAATGTTCAGTAGCTGGTTTCATTCAGGATTCTTGCTTCTGTTTTAAAGAATGTGCACTGAAATGCAGCCAACATGTGCATGTTGAATTTGTTTTTTCACCTCTGAATCTAGCTTTATTTGATAGATTGCAAATCTACTTAGTTTTGGATTAAAAGAAATTTGGTTGATACAACCAAAAATCATTTTCTTCAGAGCAGCCTTAAAAACTAAGTATTGCTGTAAAAACTATCTACACCAATCCAGTGTAAATTGCAGTATTAACTTTTTTGCCAGGTGTTTATTGTAAATTTTACAGTCAGTTAGTTACATTGAGGCTGCTGACTCTCAGGGCCCGGAGGTAACTACTAAATAGCTAAATATGACATTATTTCATAAGGAAAAACACACTTAATTGGGAAATTTGTCTTGTAAACATAGAGCTCCACAAAATTGGAGTGCAGAAATAATGACAATGCCTGGTGATGAGCATCCTCCAGTTGAAGGGCAGGATATGTAATAACTGCAGAATATAGTATGTCTATAGTATGTCTCAGAGTGTCAGACCAGACCGCAGATGTGAGAAAAAAGAGCTGATCATAAGGAATCGTGGTTATGGGGCCTCCTGGAGACATTATCATAGTTATCTTTTGTTTTTCTAATCTCTTCTTCTATTAAATCTACCTCAAAATGATCAGGATTGCAGCAGTTTTATGAGGAATGGTTTAATGTTTCATCCTTTCCAGTATTAGTAAATAATATTTATCATCTCAGTCCTCATTAAATCTGCACTTTTCCTGCCAGAGAATCATAACAGAAGAGCTGTTTCCTGCATGTTTTTCACCTATCAGGATGCATATTAGACTCAAACCCAGTGATTGAACTTTAGCATGAAATTTGAGGTTTTTATGGACTGAAAAGAGAATAAGCAAAAACTAAAACAGTCAATGTTCAATAACACAAGGTTCAGATGACTTTTGACTTGTCCACTGAGCTGCCTGTGAAGTTTTTTTTTAAACATTAAGGAGTAGTGGTGGACTTATTTTACATCACTGTGGCTGCAGGGAGACGCTGACATAGCTTAACCAAAGTGTGATGAAAGGGACAATAAGATGTGATTAATTAAGATCTAAAAATCTAATCTATTTATTTTATCAGTTATAGAATACATCATTAGTTATAAACCTTTTTATGATCCAGGCATTAATGCTGACAGCCCAAATTATTTTTCTAATAAATCAGTCTGGTCAAATGGGGCAACTCTAAAATCCTATTTTAAACCTCTGGTTTACCAAAAAACAAGCAATTAGTGCATTGTGAACCTGTTTATGTCATACATCACTGATCATCAACTGGCGGCCGGAGGGCCAAATCAGGCCCCCCAAAACTTCTTGTCTGGCCCCCAGAAGATCAGTAAACTCAGAAAAGGAGGAAAGAAGATGCAGCTGTTTAATCATCCCAAAAACAATTAATATTGAAATAGTTTTAGAATGATCTGATTTTGATCTGTGTTTACAGAAATTCACTTGTCATTCATTATTAGTAAATATCTTTTTCAAATGTGTTCAGACAGGCAGAAATGTAGCAAAAATGGCCAGAGTAAGTGATAAAAAGGGGTTAGAGAGTGGCAAAATGGGTTGTGGAGGGGCACAAAGGTGCAAAAATGTGCAGGAAAAGAGGTTAAAATGTGGTAAAAAAAATTGTAAAAGAGAGAAAGAGGACCAAAAAGTATAAAAAATGGGTTACTAGTTGCAAAAATGGTGCAAGAAGGTAGTGAAAAGGAGTTACAAAGTGGCAAAAAATGGGTACAAGAGTGGTCCAAAGGAGATAAAACATGTAGGAAAGGTGGTTTAAAAGGTGTTAGAGAATAGAAAAATTGTTTTAAAGAGGCAAAAACTATGAAAAAATGAGTTAAAAAGGGCAAAAATAGCCTTGCAAAGTAGTGAAAAGGGGTTAAAGAGTGGCACACAGGAACAGTTATTGGCAGGAAAGTTGCAAAAATGGATTAAAGAGTGTCAAAGTGGGCCAAAGTAGTAAAAACGATCAAAAAGAAAATGTTGCAGAATGGCCAAATGAAGTAATCAAAAGGGTTTAAAGGTGTCAAAGATGAATTAATATTAGTGCTCAACCAAAACCGGGGAGGGCCTATTATTTGGGGTTTTCAGGGGCCCAGACAGTCCTGTGGGCTGGCCTGTCTCTGTGTGGCCTGCTGCGTTATAGATAACAGGGATAGATCTCACTGTAATACCTAAAAATGTCCTGCGTTTTGAAAAGAAATACAAATACTTATACAATACCTATACGGCCCCCAGAGTCTCTGTCAAGACTAAATCTGGCTCTTGTGCAGATGTGGTTGACGACCCGTCATACACTGTCAGGAGCTATAAGACTGTTCTTCAGATACTCTTCTCTAAAACCCCGAGTGTTGCAAAGTCCTTGTTCTCTCAAAAACTCTTTGGCATTTCAAGAAGCAGCAGCCTAAGGTAGTTGAAGCAGGTGTTTGCCTGGTGTTTGGGAGTGAAGGAATGATCATGCAGGGACTCAACAGATGGCTGAGGGGAGAGGCCAACTGGAGGAATGGTGCTCGACCTGTGGCAAACGCTAGGATTTCACCAAGTTTTGATGGTCCCTCCTGCACTGCCCTACAGTAAAAAAAACACAAAAAGAAGAAGTTAGTTAGAATAAGAGCAATCATTTACTAACAAAATGCTAAATGTACAATATCAAAAACGTAAAGGAATGAGATAAATTGCATGAGCGCTTTGATCAGTGTAAAATGAAAGACAACCAAGACAACCATGGAAAGCATGTTAGAGAGGGTTGAGGATTAGGATAAAAAAGGAGTAAGAGTAAGGGCTTTTGCAAGATAAAAAAATTACAGCAAGTAAGAGAAGTGGAAGAATCAACTGAACAGAGAGAAAAAGAAAAGGAAATAAGGCAACACCTGTAAACGGTCAAAAAAAATGTGTGGATCCTATGCAAATGTGCTGAAAATTGACATCAGTGGTGAAAATACTGTGCATACTTTGATTACCATTCCAAGTAGCAACATTTACCTTCAATATCCTGCAGGTAATCTGTCCAAAAATTAGCACATATTTCTTTCCTCTTCTCTTGTAGCTTCAAATTTCATAAAGTCACATGTGGAAAAAGGTCATCCACTAAGTCAGCAGTGAGTGGAGATGATTCCTTCGTTCATCAAGGGCTGGAAAGTCTCTTGGTGCATTTGGCTCACACTTTAGGTCTTTAGCCCTCCTATACTCTACAAAGAAAGACCAGAGAAAAAAAAAACAAACAAAACGGTCATGTTTTGAAATGAAATGTTAATTTTTTTCATTGAAAACATTTAAAAAGGCAGCACATGTCAAAGTCCAAATTATGGATGACAAAACATTATGAATTTGAATAGATCTGGCTAATATCTCAATAAACAAATGGTTACACATTTCATCAACAAGGCCTTCATCAGAGCGAGTCAAAGACCTACATGTCCTCTCCAGCTTGGACTGAATCTTGTCTAGTGGAGAAGGATTGTGTTCTTATCTATTCTTATCTATTCTTTATGTGCTTGAGTCTTTTGTACTGATTAGCTGCAACAGATAATAGGTTGTGTGTGTATGAATCATGCAAACATTCACGATGGTTGTTACTGTTAAACCACATAAGATGTGAAATGTGTGCATTACTCAGCTTAGCTGAAGTCATGCTATGTATGGAGCACCTACCAAGAACATATATCAGCACCTATGACTAAGGCTATCCAAGGTTAATTCTTGTTTTTTTGTGTGTTATGGGTAGTCATTTGTTTTAAAATGTTTAAACTCATGTTTAAAGGGATGTTAATAAATATACTGTTTTTATATATAATGAATGCTTCTGTGTTGCACCAATTAATATTTCTTCCAAAGAGATCTCTGAGGTGCAAACAACTCTGGACTTCTTAAAATCTTGTGTTTTGCAATATTTTGGCCCTGCCTAATTCCTGCAGCTGTAGCTTTATACACACAGACTATGATCAAGTATAGTTTGTATGGTACTCATACTGATTTATTTTAAAGACTTCTACTAATTTCACAATAAGCAAACTTAAACATAACGCTGGGCTTAATCTGTGACATTCATGCATTTATGATGTAACCTTATTGTGGTTTTATTTTAGTTTGTATGTTATTTTGATTTATGTATATGAGAGAAGTGAGACATGTCATGTCACATGTGAACCTCCGTGTTTCTCAGTGTTAATTTTTAAGCATTATGTACCAACAACAACCCTCCTGCGCAGATCAGCTGCTGTAGCCCACTTACTAAATATTGATGTCATATTTCAAAACGTAATCAAGTAGACACTAGGGGGAGCTAGAGAACAATTCATCAGTGTAGACCTCACCTCCCATTCTTTAATATTGAGGTCAATGATGGGCTTATCCAAGGCCATTTCTGATGCCTCATTCTTCTTGAAAAACATAAATCCAGGGTCTTGTCCCATTCCCCTTACCCCCTCACCATACATGTCTGGGCTCCACTGCATAAAAAAAACACATAAAGGTGATCTGACCTAAAGGGGAAAAGAAATGACAGAACAGATTTAGTTCAGAAACTGTTCAGATACCCCCCCCAAAAAATATCAACTGAGATGTGTCTTACAGTACTCAAGAATGTCAAGGCTAAGATAAAAATCAAACACGTCTGATTAACAATAACACTGTGATTTGGCAGGTGTAGTGTTGAGAACACCGTGAGGCAAAGCATTGGCTTTGCTACATGTGGAAGTCATGGCAGAAGGACCCATGGTCTCACCGGAAGACTGGAAGTCATGGCAGAGGGTGAATATTCCTCTGTTCCTCCCAGCATTGTGAGTATTCTCGCTACAATTCGCTGTTTTTCTCTCTGCTACGCTCCGATTTGTCTCCTAGACCAGGCGTGTGTCCTTCAAAGTCCATAAAGTCCAAAACTTTGAATAAGTTACACATGTCTGCCATCTCCTGGTGTAAAGTGGTAACAGCGAAGACCTCTGCCATTAGCCATATCTCCCAATAGTACAGAATCCTTTAAAAAAATTCTGGATCCAGACAGTGATCAGGATCAGTCCCAAAATCTAATCAGTCCCTCCTTATGCCATTTCTGACATTTCCTGAAAATTTCATGAAAATACATCCATGACTTTTTGAGTTATGTTGCTAACAAACAAATGAACAAACTCAACCAATCACATAACCTCCTTGGCGGAGGTAATTATGTTATGCATAAAATGTACGGCAATATGAAAATAAAGAAGCTGTAGATGAAGAGCAGAGGAACTTTGCTTATTAATGGAGCAGCGTGCGTACAGACAGTGGGGTTTATATGGATTTATCAAGCTAAATGAAGTCATTTGTGGACAGAAGATGAAATGGACAAAAAGCAAAGCACTCATTAGCAACCAATATGTGTCAAAACTTTGTGAAGATGTCCTACATTGTCTCTCTTTTTTCGATTATAAGAAGGTGCAGGAAAAAGCGCACAGATGGTAGAACACCAACAGAACTACTGATAAGTACTAGCTGGGTACCTCTGAGTGTGCTAAAATATAGATAGTTAGCTGTCCCTGACATTTTACTTTTCAAACAACAGACATGGGCGATTACAGGATAATAAAAACACAGCGCAACTAATACAAGTTACCAGAGGTCCACAGCTAAAACTAACACCAACAAACAGGTCAGTTTTAAAGTCTCATCACACCGCTCTACTGGTAACAGCTGAGCTTGGTTTAGCAGTGAGTGGCGTGGATTAAACAAATTATCGGCAGCTCCAATAATAAAACATCAAATATATGAATGAACTCACATCTTCCGTGACACTAAGGCCGATTCATCAAAAAAAAAAAAAAAAAAAACTCCGGGGCTTGGTAAACTGTTGCATCACTTGGCTAGATAGCTGCTGTGGACACTGCTTGCTGATCCACCGGCACTGAAGTCTTCCCAATTCGTTGTCCAGGGGGGCACAGGTAAACAATACATGTCTGAAGTCCCTCTTGTATCATTTCAGACACTGATGTAAAACATGAAGCGACTTTAAAATATAAGCAATCAGTCAAGGGGCCCTGATGTCACTACACGTCCACCATGCTGTCCTTCACCTCAAACAAGATGAAGAGGGGCGGGCATTTCCCCATAAACCAATCAGAAACTGAGAATTCAGTTTGACTTCCATTTCAATCAAACTCTTACACACACCACTATACTCTCACACACAGACATCAATTCTCTTACATAAACAACTAATCTAACATTTACAATCATGTCTATGAGTCAGAATGATATTATTTATGAGGGACTATGAAAGTGTTTGTGTGAGAGTTTGATAGTGGTTGTATGAGAGTTTGACAGTGTTTGTGTTAGAGTTTGATAGTGATTGTGTGAGAGTTTGAAAGTGTTTGTGTGAGAGTTTGATAGTGTTTGAGAGTTTGATAGTGTTTGTATGAGAGTTTGATAGTGTTTGTATGAGAGTTTGATAGTGTTTGTGAGTTTGATAGTGTATGCATAAGAATTTGATAGTGTTTGAATGAGAGTTTGATAGTGTTTTTATGAGAGTTTGATAGTGTTTGTGTGAGACTTTGATAGTGTTTGTATGAGAGTTTGATACTATTTGTGTTATTTGAGGGTTTGATAGTGTTTCTGTGAGAGTTTGATAGTATTTGTGTGAGTTTGATAGTGTTTGTGTTAGAGGTTGATAGTGTATGTGTGAGAGTTTGATAGTGTTTGTATGAGAGTTTGATAGTGTTTTTGTGAGAGTTTGATAGTGTATGTGAGAGAGTTTGATAGTGTTTTTGTGAGAGTTTGATAGTGTTTGTGTGAGAGTTTGATAGTGTTTATTTGAGAGTTTGATAGTGTTTGTGTGAGAGTTTGATAGTGTTTGTTTGAGAGTTTGATAGTGTTTGTGTGAGAGTTTGATAGTGTTTGTGTGAGAGTTTGATAGTGTGTGTTGGAGTTTGATAGTGTTTGTATGAGAGATTGATAGTGGTTGTGTGGGAGTTTGATAGTGTTTGTTTTAGAGTTTGATAGTGTTTGTGTCAGTTTGATAGTGTTTGTGTGAGAGTTTGATAGTATTTGTGTTGGAGTTTGATAGTGTTTGTATGAGAGTTTGATAGTGTTTGTATGAGAGATTGATAGTGTTTGTATGAGAGTTTGATAGTGTTTTTGTGAGAGTTTGATAGTATTTGAGTTTATTTGAGACTTTGATAGTGTTTGTGTGAGAGATTGATAGTGTTTGTATGAGAGTTTGATAGTGTTTGTGTGAGAGTTTGATAGTATTTGAGTTTATTTGAGACTTTGATAGTGTTTGTGTGAGAGATTGATAGTGTTTGTATGAGAGTTTGATAGTGTTTGTGTGAGTGTTTGATAGTATTTGAGTTTATTTGAGACTTTGATAGTGTTTGTGTGAGAGATTGATAGTGTTTGTATGAGAGTTTGATAGTGTTTTTGTGAGAGTTTGATAGTGTTTGTGTGAGAGTTTGATAGTGTTTATTTGAGAGTTTGATCGTGTTTGTGTGAGAGTTTGATAGTGTTTGTATGAGAGTTTGATAGTGTTTGTGTGAGAGTTTAATAGTGTTTATTTGAGAGTTTGATAGTGTTTGTGTGAGAGTTTGATAGTGTTTATATGAGAGTTTGATAGTGTTTGTTTGAGAGTTTGATAGTGTTTATATGAGAGTTTGATAGTGTTTGTGTGAGAGTTTGATAGTGTTTATATGAGAGTTTGATAGTGTTTGTGTGAGAGTTTGATAGTGTTTATATGAGAGTTTGATAGTGTTTGTTTGAGAGTTTGCTACTGTTTGTGTGAGAGTTTGATAGTGTTTGTCAGAGAGTTTGATAGTGTTTGTATGAGAGTTTGATAGTGTTTGTGTGAGAGTTTGACAGTGTTTGTGTAAGAATTTGATAGTGTTTCAGTGAGAATTAGATAGCGTTTGTTTAAGAGTTTGATAGTGTTTGTGTGAAAGTTTGATAGTGGTTGTGTGGGAGTTACATAGTGTTTATTTGAGAGTTTGATAGTGTTTGTGTGAGAGTTTGATTGTACTTGAGTTTATTTGAGACTTTGATAGTGTTTGTGTGAGAGATTGATAGTGTTTCAGTGAGAATTTGATAGCGCTTGTTTAAGAGTTTGATAGTGTTTGTGTGAGAGTTTGATAGTGGTTGTGTGGGAGTTTGATAGTGTTTGTTTGAGAGTTTGATAGTGGTTGTGTGGGAGTTTGATAGTGTTTGTGTGAGAGTTTGATAGTGTTTGTGTGAGAGTTTGATAGTGTTTGTGTGAGAGTTTAATAGCGTTTGTATGAGAGTTTGATAGTATTTGAGTTTATTTGAGACTTTGATAGTGTTTATGTGAGAGTTTGATAGTGTTTGTCTGAGAGTTTGATAGTGTTTGTGTGAGAGTTTGACAGTGTATGTGTAAGAGTTTGATAGTGGTTGTGTGAGAGTTTGATAGTGTTTCAGTGAGAATTTGATAGCGTTTGTTTAAGAGTTTGATAGTGTTTGTGTGAGAGTTTGATAGTGGTTGTGTGGGAGTTACATAGTGTTTGTTTGAGAGTTTGATAGTGGTTGTGTGGGAGTTTGATAGTGTTTGTGTGAGAGTTTGATAGTGTTTGTGTGAGAGTTTAATAGCATTTGTATGAGAGTTTGATAATGTTTGTATGAGAGTTTGAAAGTGTTTGTGTGAGGTTTGATAGTGTTTGTGTGATGGTTTGATAGTGTTTGTGTGAGTGTTTGATAGTGTTTGTGTGAGGGTTTGATAGTGTTTGTGTGAGGTTTGATAGTGTTTGTGTGATGGTTTGATAGTGTTTGCGTGAGAGTTTGATAGTGTTTGTGTGAGGGTTTGATAGTGTTTGTGTGAGAGTTTGATAGTGTTTGTGTGAGGGTTTGATAGTGTTTGTGTGAGAGTTTGAGAGTGTATGTGAGAGTTTGATAGTGTTTGTGTAAGAGTTTAATGGTCTATATGTGTGTGTTACTTTGATAGTGTATGTGAGTGACTACGGTAGTGTATGTGAGTGACTATGGTAGCGTTTGGGAGTGACTATAGTAGTGTATGTGTGTGACTATAGTAGTTTATGTGAGTGACTGTGATAGTATTTGTAAGAGAGTATAGTAGGGAATGTAAGAGAGAATTACAGTGTGTGAGACAAAGTATGGAATATGACCTAAACGGCCTCTCATATAGAACAGCTTGTTTCAGTACTCCTTTTCTGAAAGGTGGAGAAAGAGAAGGGGAGATGGAGTGGATTTTTCTGGTATTTGAGGGGACTGTGGACAGGCCAGGGGCACATTTTTATGTTAGAAAAGCCTGAAAAAGTTATTTTTGCATAATATGTCCTCTTTTAGACCACATATTCATCACTGAAACTGCAGTCCAAATGATTCAGTCATTAATAGAGCTAAATGCTCTATCATTGAATGCATTTTCACAGTTATTTTTCCTTTGTTTCCATCAAATTGAACAGAATCAACAGAAGCCAAACATACTAGGACATGATCTGTGTAATTGTTCATTTAAAATTTTTGAATATTAATCAGGGAAAACAAGTTTCCTGGGCTTAATAAAATCAAAACAGGCCTTTGAACTGTTTTTTCCCTCAGACATTTATTCAAATCAATATTCAGTCTATGGTAAACTACCAGGAACTAGTTGGAACTTTATCTGTTTGAGGGTATGTTTAAAATAAATTCAAAACTTTAAAATGTTGTTTAAGGGATGTATGAAAAAGTCTTCATTTCTAAAACAAGCATTTCAGAGCTGCTGCAGCTCAACCAAAGACACACGACATTTATTTAACGCTAGCGTGAAGAGCAGGGGGCTCGTAAAGGTAGCTGTATCCAAAGGCACGCAGGTAATAGGTGTAGTACTCCAATAAATACATTTCTGAAGCCGATACGTAGTGGAAAGACACCGACAGGTCTGAGCAGCAGTTTGGACCCTGAGAGAGAAAAAACAGAATGTTAAGTTTTGCTTCATTGTAGAGACATCAAAAGGTAGCATTTTATTTATGAATAAAACCTTGAAGCCACTTTAATTCTACAACAGAAGAAACATGTTTGCTGAACTTGCCTCTGAGACGGGGTAGTAGCAGTATGCCCAATACCAGTGGCTCTTGGGATGTTTTCGTACAAGGTGCCCTGCAGGGTCAAATGGGTGGAATCTCTCCCTTTGCACACTGTCCCTGGAGTTACCTGCCAACACCCCGACTTTCTCCATGCACCGACCCAATTCAAGGTCCTCTATAGAGGAAGCGTGAGTGCACGTTTTGTTTTTAAATCCTTCCACAAATCTCCGCAGAGCCTCTTTGCTCAGCACATATCCTGCCCCACCACTCATGTAGCCCTGCTTTACGTACGGCTTGAACTTTCGGCCGAAGTAAATTGGCTCCTCCACTGTGTGGTTTGCAAGAAGTAATCGCAGGTTGTCTACGATGACGTAGGTGTCGTCATCTGCTTTGAGGAACCAATCAGCCTCGTTGAAGTGATGCTCATAGACATAATGGAACGCCTTTATAGTTTTCCAGTACAGCTGATCCCGTCCCTCATTTGTACCTAAGCCCACTGTGGGGAAGTCTGGGTTGTCCTCAGAACTCATGAAAATCACAATGTTACAGTGACGACTCCAAGTAGACTTCACATGGCGAGCTTTCGTCTCCAGGTTATTTGGTCCGGTCATCACCCAGCACAGAACACGCACCTTTTTGTACAGCTCATCAGCCATGCAACTGTCCTTTCCTAGTACAGAAAAAAAATACATCAACTTAAACGTGAAAACTCCAAACATCAGAAACACTGAAAACTTACTGGCATATAAATGTCAGTCATCAAAAACAGGTAGCATCCTTGTAATGAAGTTAGCATCCAATTTAAAAAGAGTACATAAATACTGAAACCGTATTAACTGTATTTGTGGTATTATTTATTTACTATTTTATTGAGCTAAAAATAAAATTGCCGAAACCCAAAAAGCTGAACTTGGCACGACTTGAAGAAACAAAGGAAAGAAAAATGTGTTTCAGAAGAAGTCTTAAAATGAAATTACAGGAGAAGAGAAAAAGCTGCATGTGAACAGAGGGCTATAGACGTGCATGTGCTTGATTCTCTTGAGCCCCCCATTTCAGATTCTTAGGGGATCAAATATCATGTCTCAACCCACTCTTCATCAAATTAATTCAATGTAAGGCAAGTAGGAATAGCATAATGGTTATATAATTATAGAATAATATCACATTAAATACATGCTGTACAGTTAAACATGAATAACAATGTAACTGAAAGCCTTTGGCATAAGCATAACGTTTGGACATTAGGATATAAAGGAGGTCGGTCATGTGGATATGTGTGGTGACTGGACATTAGATGGCACTGTTATAATTACTATCTCTTAATTCACTCATTCTAGAAACGTCGGAGAAATGTCACTGAATTCCATTTCTTGTCTCTAAGATGAATATGACAATGTACTTTTGAAAAACGTTATGTTTACAGAAGTTATGGGATTTCCAGCCCATACAGTTGGAGTCCTGCAGAGAAGGAGTTATTTACGATCACCATCTGTTTTCTCGTTGTTTGTCCAAAGATAGGAGGCATCGGCCAACCAGAGAGCTGGTGTAAGGGTTTATGATCCAAAGTTCAAGAGGTGTGGGGTTTGCAGCTTTGGTTAACATTGATGTAGTCACCATGATGGCTCTTATTCAAACCATCCAATCAGAAATCTCCAACTGTTAAGGTGTGATCAGAAACATCAAGTTTGGCCTCCTCTTAGTCTAGAGAAAGCTGCCATTAACAACAGGGAAGCCCCCCCCCCCACTTCCTTGGGTTGTAGGATACCTAGCAGATTTATTTGTATTCAGCGACAAAAATGTCATATTTTATATTTTGCAAAACCTTTCAGTAAACTTTTAATAAATTTTCTTCTAAAAAAAAGTTGTTTCATGTGGTCAGTAGATGAGTACTTCAAGCTGCAACAGGCAAACCTTTAGGTAGCCACCTTTAAATTCATAACAAACCCAACCTCCCCCTCATTCTAGTTAAGGTAATTGTTCACATCTTTGACAGATAGAGCGCTGGGATGGCTACACTAGTAAGAGGCTAACAAGAGTCAGTACTGAATTCAGTCTATGCCGTTTGTTTTAAATGTAATCTTTCTTTCCACAGTGCAAGGAAAGGATATTTATTCAACAGTCTGTACAGGACAAAGTTTTAATGTGAGACAACCTGATATGTGTAGGTGCAGAGCAGCTGAATCTTTGATAAGATTTGATGACAGATGTGGCCATGTTTGCTCCTAAACCTAGAGTCGTTCTCTGAATTATTTCACATGAACATCTTTAACACTCAGCTGGTGTACCTGTATGATGAGGATGCTTCATGTTAAAGAGGGTAGATATTTCCTTTTTCCATATCTTTATTTCTTCCTCCTGCTGTTCCTGATCATCACTACGGATGAATGCTTGCTGCATTGACAAAGTCTCCTGGAGCCTCTTCTTCAGCAGGATACCGTATATTGTGAAGGCTCCCACCAAAAAGCCAGCAAACAAAGGGACAGCCTTCATTCTGAGGGTAGGTTTGACTCTGGTAAGAGAGGAAGAGAGATAGTAGGCATTAGAGTTACAATAAATAACACAGCAAGAAGCCATAAACTACACATCCATGCTCTTCTGGTAAGTGTGACAATGTTATACACATAAGTATCCAAATGTCATGTGGCAATCCCTGTTTAAGGTAACCTGACACGCCGGATGGATTAGCTTCACACATCTCCCTGGCGTTTGGGAGAGGGCAGAGCCTTTGAAAACAAACTTGGAGGGGGATTGGATCCAGGAGGAGCAATGTGGTTTTCATCCCGGCCGTGAAACAGTGGACTAGCTCTGCACTCTTGGTAGGGTCCTGGAGGGTGCGTGGGAGTTTGCCCAACCAGTCTACATTTGTTTTGTGGACTTGGAGAAGGCATTTGACTGTTTCCTGCGCGGAATCCTGTGGAGAGTGCTCTGGGAGTATGGGGTGCCGGACCCCCTGATAAGGGCTGTCCGGTCCCTGTAAGACCGGTGTCAGAGCTTGGTCCGCATTGCTGGAAGTAAGTCAGACTCGTTTCCGGTGCATGTTGGACTCCGCCAGGGCTGCCCTTAATCACCGGTTCTGTTCATAACTTTCATGGACAGAATTTCTAGGCGCAGCCGGGGCGTTGAGGGGGCCCGGATTGGTGGCCTCAGGAACAGGTCTCTGCTTTTTGCGGATGATGTGGTCCTGTTGGCTTCATCAGACTGTGACCTACAGCTCTCACTGGAATGGTTCGCAACCGAGTGTGAAGCGGCTGAGATGAGAATCAGCACCTCCAAGTCTGAGACCATGGTCCTCAGTTTGAAAAGGGTGGAATGCCCTCTCCAGGTTTGGAATGAGATCCTGCCCCAAGTGGAGGAGTTCAAGTATCTCGGGGTCTTGTTCACGAGTGAGGGAAGAATGGAACAGGAGATTGACAGGTGGATCAGTGCGGTGTCAGCAGTGATGCTGTCGGTCTGTTGTGGTGAAGAAAGCGCTGAGTCGAAAGGCAAAGCTCTCGATTTACCGGTTGATCTACGTTCCCACCCTCACCTACGGTCATGAGCGGTGGGTAGTGACTGAAAGAACGAGATCGCGGACACGGGCAGCTGAAATGAGCTTCCTCCACAGGGTGTCTGGGCTCTCCCTTAGAGATAGGGTGAGAAGCTCGGCCATCCGGGAGAGACTCGGAATAGAGCCGCTGCTCCTCCGCGTTGAGAGGAGCCAGATGAGGTGGCTCGAGCATCTGGCCTGGATGCCTCCTGGACGCCTCCCTGGTGAGATGTTCTGGGCATGTCCCACTGGGAAGGGGCCCCTGGGAAGACCCAGGACAAGCTAGAGAGACTATGTCGCTCGGCTGGCCTGGGAATGCCTTGGGATCCACTGGGAAGAGCTGGACGAAGTGGCCGGAGAGAGGGAAGTCTGGGCTTCCCTGCTCAGGCTGCTGCCCCCGTGACCCGACCTCGGATAAGCGGGAGAAGATGGATGGATGGATGGGTGATTGAATGAACATTCTGTCACATCTTTACGGGCCAATCAGAGCAACAAAACACATGACGTAGTCGCCACGACCGAACACGAACCATGGTGACTGTAGACATGTGAGTACACGACTTTTGCTGTTTTTGAAAAGAAACCAACTCAATGCTGTTCTTAGTTCTTCTTTTAACAAAGAAATGTCATCAACATTGATAAAACTCACGCCTGGCAACTGTATGGTTGGGGCAACATTTTTGTTGTCCCAGGGCTGCAATAGAAACTAGAAAAAATCTTTTCCCTGCAAAAAAAAAGAAAAAGAAAAAAAAAAGCAGTCATAATGACAGCTCAGACACAGTGTAAAAGTACTTCTGGGAATCCTCCTCAGTCTAGCAGGTCTTAGAGCCATGACACAGGTATGCTGGGTAAATAAAGTTATTTGACTTGAAATTGGCACAGGCACAGGGATGTGGCAAAGAGAGCACAAACGGGATATAATAAGAGAACATTAATATCCTGGAATGCTTCAATCATGTGGGAGGAGATGCCTGATCTATATCAGTACAAGCAAACACCAACCATATCTTGTTCTTGATAGGTTTGCTCAGTTTCTTCAACTGATCCTTATACCTGTATACTAAAAAAACAAAGGAGGTTATGTGATCGGCAGGGTTTGTTGGTTTGTTTGTCTGTTTGTTAGCAACATAACTCAAAAAGTTATGGACAGATTTTGATAAAATTTTCAGGAAATGTCAGAAATGGCATAAGGAAGAACTGATTAGACTTTGGGAGTGATCCGGATCACCATCTGGATCCAGAATTTTTTTAAAGGATTCTGTACTATTGGGAGATAGGGCTAATGGTGGAGGTCTGCGCTCTCCAAGTGCTTCTAGTTCCTGTCTGTTTCTTGTTGCTTCTGTCCTGTGAGCTGCGTTTTGAAATGGATGTTGTAATCTCACTGACTGCAAAACAAATCTACCTATGGGTACAAATAAAGTAACCTGAACCTGAACCTGAAAATGTCAGTGTTGGGACAGATATTGAGGACTTCAGGTCAAAATCAGAGCATGATAGATTCAACACACTAAGACAAGAGATGTTCTCATGTGGGCATGTACAGTTTGATACTGTTGTGTTGGCATAAAAAAGGGTGAAGACCATAGAATGATCTCCCCCAAAGTTACAACAGTTTATAGTGAATAATTCTCCAAGAAGAGGCCTTATTACCTCCGCCGAGGAGGTTATGTGATCGGGCGGGTTTGTTCGTTTGTTTTTTAGTTTGTTAACAACATAACTCAAAAAGTTGCAGATGAATTTTGATGAAATTTTCAGGAAATGTCAGAAATGGCATAAGGAAAAACTGATAAGATTTTGGGAGTGATCCAGATCACCATCTGGATTCAGGATTTTTTTTAAAGGATTCTACACTATTTGGAGATAGGGCTAATGGCGGAGGTCTGCGCTGTTACCACTTTACACCAGGAGATGGCGGACATGAGTAACTTCAATCCCAGCAGCATTTGTTGGTGTGTTTCTATTCAGTTTTGGAGTTTATAGACTTTGAAAGATGCACACCCGGTCGAGGAGACGGGTTGGAGCGCAACAGAGAGGAGGACAGTGAATTGTAGCAAGAATACTCACAATGCTGGGAGGAATAGAGGAATATTCACCCTCTGCCATGTGTGCATCTGTTGGCCCCGTCCTGCATTTGATAACTTTAGGTGTCCATCTTGTCTAGTTTGAGGAAAAACCAGTCAATCGGGAGTCAATCGGATAAGTCCCCTTGGACAAGTTCGCTCAAATGCGTGGACTGTAATTTGGCCGAAAATCACCAAAATGGCCAAAATTTGACACTTTTTTGTTTATAGTTTGGTTCCTGTATGTTTTAGAGGATGGTCATAATGTAATTTTTTTCCCGTCTCATCATGATGCATATGTGTACCGATTTTCATGCCTGTAGGTCTTACCCAGTCATTTAAAAATCCAATGAGTTTTTATGTCAAATTTTACTTAATCTTAACTTCATTGAAAACTGGGCCCACACCTGTGTCAGGTACCCATCCCTAGTTTCTCTGCCCCTCCTCCACCTGCCTGTTTGAGTGCTTCTCCAGAGTGCGCACACACCAACAGACATAAAACGAAGCACCACTGAAGAGGCAGACGGACAAAAACAGGGGGCAGAGAGCCAATAGGCTCTATGCACTGCAGGGTGTGACGTATTTCCAGAGGAAAATTAGGCAGCCTGCCAACTTCTGCCAGACTATACGTGCTAAGCCAAGATGGAACCTAGTGTCATCATTCTCCAAAAGTAAACCATCCTTTACTGTGATTATTTGTCAGGTTTTTTTGTCAGTTTTTTTTTTCAATTGTTTGTGTTTGCTCTTTATCATAATGGCATCCAAATGTGCTAAAATAAGACGGGTTATTAGCACTTCCGGACATCACTGCTGTGTGCCACAATGTACATCATCAGCTTAATTTAAACGTTATTGACAGTCACTCTCAGTAACTCCTGCAAACAGATGGTAAACAGCAACAAATCTGCCATCACCACCGTTCTCTTCTGCAGTCAATCTCCCGACTGGAAGTCTGGGAGCGGCTTAATGTCAAACAGGTAAGTGATGCGTGCATAGAGCCTATCAGACTGAGAGCAGAGGTAGACCCACTGCCTGTGTGTGTGCTGGGAGGAAAAGGAGATTGCAAAAACGTTAATGTCAAGCCCTGCTCACATACACACCTAAACATGCACTTCATTAGGATCTCTTCTCATCTACTTTAAACGAGACATTAGCACGCTCTGTCAGTAACACAAAATGCACATAAACACCTCTGCGTAGCACACAGATTTAAACACAGTTCAAGCACATATGATCTCTAGAAAAGCACTCGGAGAGTGCAGACCTCCGCCATTAGCCCTATCTCCCAATAGTACAGAATCCTTTAAAAACTTCCTGGATCCAGATGGTGATCCGGATCACTCCCAAAGTCTAATCAGTTCTTCCTTGTGCCATTTTTGACATTTCCTGAAAATTTTTATCAAAATCCGTCTGCAACTTTTTGAGTTATGTTGCTAACAAACCAACAAACAGACAAACTAACAAACAAACAAACAAACCCACCCAATCACATAACCTCCTTGGTGGAGGTAATAAACACAGCAGATTAAAAAGCACACATAATCTAGCAACTTCAGAAAACATAAGTGTGATTGTGATCCTGTGTTTGTATATTATCAAATTTGGGAATTACGTTGGATGCGGCCTCACACGGGGCACCAAAAAAAAAAATAATAAAAAAAAAAAATGTAGCAACATCAAATTTAATTGATCGTTAGGTGGCACCACTGCATATGCAGAATTAAATAAGGCATAACTGCATTTAATCTTAAAATGTATATCAGTCCTGTATCTCCATTGTAAATTCCCGTTTTAGTGATAACCTTCCCAAAATAATGCTTCCAGGACAAATAACTTGCGTTTTTAAGATTTATTATGAATAACAGGATTACGATGTTTAAATCACTTAATAATATAAATTATAATGTAGGAAAGTGAGACAGGAAATGGCCAACTGTAATAATAAGAGATGATAATAATCTGATTTGATGAAGGGTGAGTAAAACATAATTAAATGGTAGAATTTGGAAATGGATTTTAGAAAATAAGTCTAATTTAACTAATGGCTTTTAATGGAACAGAGTGAAACACATCAACCCATTCAGGAGGAATAACACCAGAATGGCCTACTTTGTCGTAGAGGGATGGAGTCCCAAAGATGAAAGAGGGGGAGTCCTGGGGCTGCTGCCTGATCAGCTGACTCAAACCTTTGTTGGTGTAATGAAGAACGGAAAATTCTGCAGAGTCGAGTGGTGCCAAAGTGGATCTCTCCCAGCTGATGGTCAGACACGACAAGCGACGTCCTCTCCACTGATTTGGGTCGACCCGTCCAGTTCCAAAAACAAAACAAAACAAAATATACAAAAGTTTTTAATTTGCTCAAATAACCATCAAAAATAATGTCTCTGGCCAGCCGACACCACTTCAGTGGGCTACTGGAGGAATTAAAAAGGCAGATAACTACAGCTGTGAAGTCTGGGCATGCAGGATTCAGATAAGGTTACAAAAAGGTATTTAAAGTTTTAGGCTGCTGTGATGAAGCCAAAAAAGTACAAAAACAACTAAAAAAACACTGGAACTGAATAAAGTTGATGAAGATTTATGGAGACCAAAAGTTTGGACACGGCACAAAACTTGAAAAAGAAGAAAAAAAAGGCTAAAGCCCAAAGAATGAAACGCCAACTAATAGCAAAAGAGAGAAAGAGAGAGATGTGTTGCAAGAAGAAGAGACGGTGTGAAAAGAGGGTAAACAAGGAGAGAGTAAGAAGCCAACCAAGAAGAGAGTCTGTGCTTAAAAGCCCCACTTCTCAACTCAGGGAGGGGCAGGCCTTGCTGCTCCTCCCACAGACACTGAAGTAACAAATATCACAGTCTCACCCTCCATAGGTTAAATCTCAGTCCAAAAACAACCAACTCATATCGAACAAAGAAAGAAGACTTAAGAGAAACAAACATACTTCAGTTTATGGATTAATTCAATCATCTTAGTCGTGTTTATCTCTCAATAACTAAAAATTACATTACCTCTTAATTCAATATAAGACAAGTAGGAATAGCATAAACAGTCATACAACACTATAAGATTATAACATCAAATTGCAGCAGCAGATTGCATTTCTAAGATGCTGACCTCTTATGAATCATCACACAGCCATAGATCCAGGGGTTCCTGGTCATTCCAAAGTCAAGACTTAAGTCTAAAGGAGACGGGGCTTTTGCTGTTTAAGGAATTAAGGCTGGCAGATTCTCTTACATCTTTTAAATCACTCCTTTAAACTTACTTTTACAGAATTGCTTTTATGTGACACTTCCTTTAACTTATTTTCATGATCACTCTTTTATTTGTTTTGCTGCTCTTACTCTTTTATCCTTGAGTTTTCCTTCCGTTGCAATCTTAATATCCTCCGTTTTCAATTTACTAGCTGTTCCTTCTCTTTTTATCTATTAATCTTCTTATTTATGTTTTATTGCTAATGATGCCATGTCGTCTTTTTGTGCGTACACGATTTTACTTTAATATCTTATCATGTCATATATTATCTTTTCCTGGATATTTTCATCTTTTACTATTTTAAGTGTCTTCAGGATGATCTTTTCATTCCTTTCAGTTGTGTTAATTTTGTAGACTTTTGTGTTTCAGTTCATTTTGCTTTTCTTTTTGATTCTCAAGACTTTCTCCATTTTGTTAACCGCTAATTGTTTATTTTGTGAATCCCTGAGTTTTTTCCCTGTTAAAGCACTTTGCAAACATCTGTTTTTAAAGGTGCTATATAAGTAAAGCTGTTATTATTATTATTAAAAGTTGTCATTCCTCATGAATGAGTTTTCTTTACAAGCGAGTGTTCACAGGAGGCTTCCTGTTCGCGATGTCATGAAAGTTTGTAAAGAAAGAATGTGCGTTTGATTGGGATCAGATCTTTTTACGATGTTTTGAATCAGTGACAGGGGTAAACTTCTAAACAGGGATGTCTGCAGTTCAGTAGAAGTCGCACTGCAGCACATCTGTGCATGCAAGGGATTGTGCCTGTCTGTGTGTGTCTGTTTGCTTTGGAGAAGCACTCAGACAGGCAGGAGGAGGAGAGACAGTAGGGTGTCTTATTAACCAACCTGGATAGGGATGGGTATCTTTCAATTTTGAACCGGTATGCAACGGTACCCAATTCTGTACTTTTGTGTGTGTATATGTGATGATAAGTGTTATTTAGTTTATAAATATAGCTCAATACTTCTGAGTTTCAGATATTTATTTCTCCGTTCTTGGTTGGTACCTATAAAAGTACTACATTCGGCACCCATCCCTAACCCTGAGTGGTATGTATCTTTCAGATGTATAATATAATAACACCACATTGACATGTATGGATCATTAAGTAATATGTTATACAAAGGAAGGCACATATTTTGGTTGGTAGAAACAGTGTACGCTTTAAACAGTCTTTCCATTTTGTTTTTGCATCACCAGTACTGAAGTGTTTCCTATGATTTGTAATAATTCTTAGCTTTCTGCCTTAATAGGAGTATTGTATACGCTGCCTACTTGTCTTCTTTTTTTGTCCTTTATTAGAGTTTCCTCTGTTTCAGTTGGAACTCTATTTCCAAAATGATCCTTTCTTTTTATCTCATTTTCCAATTTAAAACACTTAAAAAAGCAACATGTTTTAAGACCAGTAGGGCAATAATTCTGGTGTGGATCACAGCATTTCTATGCATTGGTGGAGAGGGCATGAAAAATATGCGCTGTGTTGGGACATCAGCAGCGGGTGCTTTTTCCCAAAATTACATAAATAAATATAACAACCCAAGAGAAGTTTGTTTTACAAAGCCTGCGGGTAGCAGAAAAGCTTTGCCCCCTCAAGTGTCAGGAACTTGGCGGTTTCTTCTGCTGTGAGGCCTGCAGTGCCTCAGCCAGCCTAAAGCCCAATTTTTATCCCGCTTCGGTATTGGAGAAAAGGATGAAGAGAGAGACGAGGAGCTTAATTCCTCCTGGAACAGTGGCTTATCTAGTTGGCAACAACCACATGGCTAGCACCCCCCCGGTGTGATTTATGGCTACCTCCTGCAGTGATCTCAAAAACCCAAAGTACCAACATTTGGGTTGGTTAGCCTTAGGGGTGAACAGTACCGTGTTGTATGACAACCCCCTACAGTAATCTCAGGCCTAATGCCCCCAAAGAAAGAACTGTCCTGTATGAAGGCCTGCTCGTGCCCAAAGGGGCAACATAGCTAGCTTCTGCAGAGAGGCAGGGCGAGAAGAAATGCAGATTCACAGAGAAGGGAAGAATACCTCAGGAAAGAGCGTGAGCGATGGAAAAGGGATACAGAAGCAGAGAAAAGGAAATCAATCAATGACCTGAGTAAGAGAGCTCAAAGATGTAAGCCTAAGGAATGGCAGAAGGCTAAAGAAAGACAGAAAAGGAAAGCTGAGATTGAAAACAGTGGGGGGTTAGAGAGGTAGGTCAGGGTCAACGGCCAGACTGACACCCAGATATAATAAAATGTATGTATGTATTATGCTTTCATGGCAGGGAGATCAACAATTACAGTTAGAATGGGTTTCAGTGGTGTGTTTTATGTGCTAAAGGTCCAAAGTGTGAGTATTTGTCGCTGCACAAAAAATAATAATGCATGAAAATCAAGGTTGCTGCTAATCACAGACATATCCCAGGCTGTAATTATCCAAAACAAAAAAATCTAGTTTGCATGTAGTATATTAAAAATAATTAATATTTTCTGTATTTTCAACATGAAATTGTGGTGCCTTCATGACAAAAACCTGGCATTTAAAGGGTTAAAATCTTTAGAAATTCAAGATCTTTGATATCAATATTTAGGTTAGATAGTATTTTTTATAGCGACAGTATGATGAGTGCATACCATGCGCTAAAGGTCCCAGGTGTAATAAATATTTGAAAGGTACTGGAGGGTTAAAAATGGTTTAATATTACATGCCTAATGATGTGTTTCTTTCCTCTTGTTTGTATTAATGAATGAATTAAAGTCAATTTCAGTTTGATTAAATGTTGAGTCATTCATTCAACCCCGTTACAGTGTGTTCAACCCTGTTACTTGATTCATTGTCATACATTTTTTGATAGTAATAACAAATAATAGATAAATGTTTGTTGAACTGTGTGCAAATTTTAGAGGACAAGTAGAAAATATACGAAAGCCTAATCTAACGTTTATGTTAAAGTTTATTTTCATGATTTATGAAGACCACTTGTACACTAAGTTAACATACCCTACTTGACAGTCAAATTATTATTATTTAGAATCAAATAAAATAGACTTACAATATGTTATTTTACATGAGGGACAGGTGATTGCCAAGGCACTGGAAGAATTAGTTTGAATATAATTTAGAATTATACAGAAATCAAATTGTCCCGTTATGGGGTTGAACTTAAAACAACCTAAGTGACAAAGAGATTCCTAATAATGTTTGGGATTTCATGCCTAAGGTGGGAAAACGTATTTTCTCAGAGGTTCAAATAGTTCTTCATCAGATGCAAAGTTCAGAAACACAATTTTTTTGTGGAATATTTTTCAGTAACCAGAGAATCACCCTTTTAAGGACTAAAGATGTCAGCCTGAGCTACATTTAAACATCAGTTTCAGTATCAATATTGGTAGGAATACAATTAATTTGTAAATTCAGCAAATTGTATATCTGCAAAAATCCAATACTGTGCATCCAAATTGCAAACAAACAATTTAAAGACTTCACTTGATTTGGAAATGAAAAATCTGCATTTCTGGTTGATATCTGACTGCAACTGGCAGATTAATAACATTTATGAATAAAAAAATTAGCTGCAATAATAACCATAACACTAACCATGTGTGTATGGTGTTGAAAATAAACATAAAAAAAAAACAGTTTCAAAACAAACTTGTGTGCTTTAGTCTTCAATATTAACAAGGTGCAAAAAACAAGCAAGGGATGTTATTTAAATTAGGAAAGTATCATGTAGAAAAATATCACAGCAGGGTGCACTCAAACAATACAACACATAACAATACATACTTGAACGGAAATATATAAAAATGCTAAATTGTCTTAACTATGTACAAAAGGGCATCTGCCAGACACAACTGGGTCAAAGTTCAAAGCTTTTTAGTTCGTTGTTTGCTAGCTACTGTCTACTTTCATGTATCAAGCCGTAGACTTTAAACATGACGTCCGGTCTGCGGTCCTCTGGCACCCTCTGGAGCATGTCGGCCACCGTTTGCCCAAACCTGTAGCACTCGTCAGTTCCCTGCAGTAACTTCTGCTGTAGCTTCATCCTGTGTTCTTCCAGGTCTGCCATCTGCTTCACAAACCAGTTCCTTTTGGGACGAGACACCGGGAACTCAACTGGGGCAGAAGCCGGTGGACTGCAAACAAGTGGTTGAAGGAGAGCAGGCAATTCCAGTGTGGCAGACCGGGGGGGGGGGGGGGGGCTCAGCGGGTGGTGCAGATGGTGAAGCGGCTGTATCCCTCTCCGCCGAACTGGACGACGTCTGTTTTTAATGAAAGAGTGGATGCTTGGTTAGTCTATGTGTGTGATTACTAGTGATGTGCGGATTGATACTGAAGTATCGATCCCTCCGATACGAGAGTCTTACGTTTCAGAATCGATTCTCATACAAAAATATCGATATTTTAATAAATGTGGACAAATGTGTAGTTTGCCATTAACAGGAATACAGTGGAGAGTAAAAACACTGTCGCGATCTTGTTGTAATGATTCCCAGTTAGCAGGAACTACTTCTTCTTCCGCCTGTCAGTCACATGCGTAATAGGGCTCTATAAGAGCGTCGCTGGTCACAACGTGCTGCTGCTCGCTAAAACGCAGTCATGTGGGGACATATTTCAGCTCCATAAACAGCAACGACGCGGCACGTGATGTCTGTGAGAAGACAGTTAGGTATTAAGTTAGTTAAACATCTGAGAATCAACCATAAACAGAATATGATGAGGTGATCCAGAGAGCAGGAGAGGAGAGAGACAGGTGCTGCTAGGGCGAGACAGACGTCACTCTCGGAGTCCCGGTGCTGCAGGCAGAAACTATCCAGGAACAGAAAGAGCAGAAAGAATAAGGAGCTGTTGGAGATGTGTAGTGATATACATCTGTCTACTAGACTTAGGTTTTATTTTAATGATCAAACAACGGGAGTTCCCTGCATTCTTAAAGCTACGGAATCCTATTCTATACAAATGTTCATTAATATAAATATGGTTATTAAATTAGTAATGAAATAAATAAATGCCACAATAAACAACTGCATGAGCTCAGCTTTGAGTAAAAATCTATGTCCCTGAGATCACCTCACATCTATTCAGTAGGCCTAGATTTAGTCAGGTAAGGCTACCTGTAAAGTAAAACATTTGAAGTGGATTACACAGGCTAGGTGTTACTAAAATATTCATTATACTTGCAATAAAACAGCCATTGAGGGCTAAAAAAAAGCTAAGATAAAACTGAAAAACATTTTATAAATAAGATAGATAATAACATTGTTTCTATAAAATATTTTTCTTGTATTATTTTCAGTCTCATTTGTTTTGACTGATGGTTAATTGAATATTTTGAAATGTAGTAGTGACGAACTTATGCAATTATTGTGACATGTATTTTATTGTCATTAAATTATATATTTTAACAGCAATTTCAATGAGTAACAGCTTTTTATATGAAATGGCAAGTGTATGAAAACTGTTAATTCTTTAGTTTTAGTGTAGGCTGTTTTGAGAGTCTACACACATAGCTGAACTAAATAAGATTAAGAATTCACGGCAAGTATCGGTATCGGATCAGTATCTGCGATACCAGCTTGAATTTTACTTGGTATCGGATTGGAAAGGAAATCAGTGGCATCGCACATCATGAGAACCAGTGGTCAGTATTACATGTTTGCACATACACACAAACGTAACCGATGACGCAGCATTGTGATATATGAGCTAATAACAGAAAACACGTAGCTTTTGTTTATAATTAGACTCCGTTTCGTGATGCTTCATGTGAGGTGCCAGACATGAAAGGAAATAATGAAACACTGGCACTTTTTGGCCGCCTGGGTCGCCGCTTCTTGTGGCAAGTTTTTTACGGAGCCGGACGTATTTGTCGCGGAGGTTCTTCCACCTCTTCATGCAGTCAGCGACCACCAGCCCCGTGTTCCTGGAAATTTCTCTCCAGGAGTTATTTGCCATTCGGCAGTCCTTATAGTGCTTCGAGGTGGAGTTGTAAAGGTGTTCGTATTTCCTGACCTCCTCGATTATTCTCTCTTCGACTTGATCCATCGCTGAAAAAACACTCGCACCGCTCCACGAAAACTTCAAAAATAACGGTGTTGCAGGAAGAAAGACCGGAAAAAGCAACTGCCGGAAATGACGTTTTGAGCAGACCAATCACAGCCCTTGTGGTCCGCATCGCTGCGACGCGTAGTAAGGATTTTTTTGGAGGTGTGCATCATGCTACGGTGTAGCGGTCCGCGACGACGCAGAGGGCTATGCGTAGCTACGTCGTCGACGTGACGCAGAAGCATAAATCCGGCTTCAGTCTCCCTACAGGGGCCCTGACAAGCATGTCCCATACATGTTATGTACACTGGTGGAGAGATGGTCTCTTCACTCAGAGAACCAGTGTTACATCGTAACCCATAATATTCAGCAGGGTGATCAATGCAGCTCTATCATCAAGAATACTGCAAAATGCATTTCTGATTTTTGTATCATTTCATTGATTTTAGTTGGCAGGAACAGGGATCAGTTAAAGAAACTAAGCAAACCTCACAAGAACAAGATATGCTTGGTGTTTGCTTGTACCGAATAACGTCAGGCATCTCCTCCCACATGACTGAAGCATTCCAGGATGTTTGTTTGAACATCCTGAAAAAGAAGAGGAAACAAACTCATATGACCTTTGATATTGACCCTGTAGTAAACTAATGTGCTTCTTTTAATTTAATGTTCTCTTTCTGTTTGCTCTCATCTATGCCTGGCAATTATTTTGTGCCTGTGCCAAATAACTTCATTTAACCAGCGTACCTGTGTCATGGTTCCAGGGCATATGACATTAAGAGCATTCTCAGAAGTGTTTTTTTACTCTGCATCTAACCTTCAGCATTCCCAAATTGATTCTGCAATGATTATTGTATTGCAGTCCTGGTACAACAAACATGTTTCCCCAAACCCCATGCACAATCTTCTTCTTGGGACAGCAAGACAAGTGTTCTGACTCTGGACAGAGCTGGGGGTTTTGACAGGCAAAGTCTTGAGGAACTACAAGCAAGGGTTGAATCTATCAAGGTGCCATATGAGGTTGGGAGGATTCCCCTAAGAATATCATCTGGCTTTACAAGTTTCACAGCGGACCAATGGAAAAACTGGACAACTCTTTACTCTTTGTTTTGTCTTAAAGGACTTATCAGTGACAAACATTATGATATGTGTGTTGACTTTGTGCAGGAATGCATTATACTCTGCTCTAGGATTATCTCTAAACCAAGACTCGAAGTAGCAGATGGATACCTGCAGACTTTCCCATCGAAATTTGTTAACATTTTCAGCCCACAATACTGCACCCCCAACATGCACCTTCATCTTCATTTGAAAGACTGTGTTATGACTGGACTGGACTATGGACCAGTTTACTCTTTCTGGTGTTTTTCATTTGAGCGTTTCAGTGGAATGCTTGGAAAATCCCAAAACAACAGCAGGTCAATAGAAGTCCAGATTATGGGGCAGTTTCAGCAGAGTCAGCAGCTCAGGGTGCGATAGACTTCTGAATATGAAAGTGACTTTGCTAATATTTTAGGGGCTTTGTCACGTGACAGTATCACTGATGTTCTTTATGCGAAGCACAGTATCGTGTTGTCTGCAGACAGGCTTCTGTTGGAGAACTGTACAGTAGTGCCACTCTCCCCTTTCTGCAACATCATCCTGGATGAGCATGACAGATGTGCCATTCTTAAAAATGTATCATCAAATGTACCCAGATGACTGTATCACTAATGTGGACTGTTTTGGCATGACATGCAAACGAGTATCATTTCAAATTTTACTTATTCAATTGAAGGATGTAGGGCAGAGAGATCAGCATATGGATATGCTAAGTGGTGTGCAGACACCAACAGTTTTGAGGAACCCATCATTGACCCTTTATCAGAGCCAAGACCAGCGATAATAAAGGAGTTCTTGGTTATGCATGTGTTAGCTAAGGGCACTAGATTCAGACACTGCCTTGCAAAAGTTTCATGGCTTCATCAACACCCTGAAAGGCATTTTTTTGGCAGGCCAGTGGAAGTGTGGAGTTTGCAGGGAACAGACACCTCGCAACCGGCATCCTTTCTCCCAGTTGAGCGCATTGCTGGGAGATGTGTGGTGAACACATCCACTGTCCAGTTACACAGCACAAGAGAGAGGGTAACAGTTGTCATGCCACTTTGCTCTCTGGCTGAAATTTAGACTATTCACATAAGCCATGTTTCTTCTATGCCTCTAAAATATGAGGTTATTTTCTTCATGTAAAATATTCCTTTTTATAATATTTTCATATTTTATTTTTTTTAATTTCAATTTTCATTCTTAGTTTGTTTGTTTCTATTACATTTTTATTCATTATTTTTCTGGGTTTTTATGATGTCTTTCTAAACTGACACCCTTTTCATGTTTAAAATGTTCTGCTGGTTTTTATGATATTGGAGTTACATTGCTGGCTGAGTTTTTCATGGGTTTCGTCTTTCTTGTGATGTTTTGCCGTTTGTGTTTTACTTCCTAACTGTGATTCTGCTTGTTGTCAAAGCACTTTGTAAACCTCTGTTTTTAAAGGTGCTATAAAAAAGTTTATTATTATTATTGTTATTATTATTATCACTGATGTACTGTCTTTGAATCATGTAAAATTGTTTGACAAGACTAAATAGAAAAAAACTTTTTTTTTTTTGACCAGCTTGTAAAATATACAGACAGAGATGAGGGCCAGACATTGATACACACACGCACACACACACACATATATATATATATACACACAAACAGAATATGGCTTAATTAGCTACTTTAGACAGGATTAATTTGCAAGCAGTCTAAACAGGTCAGTCATAAATATGCTGTCCTTGTATCAGGTGGCAATTTTTTTTTGCATTTTTAACGTTTTTAATTCCCACTGATGTAAGTGATCAAGACCATAATTGTACGTCCTCTTGATGTAAAATTAAATAGTATGTACACAAATGAAGTTGATATTATTTTTGCATTACACATTTTTATAATTAGTGATTATATCAGGCTGGAGATTGAACTGATCAGTTGATCAATTAGTCACTGGCCAAAGCGAGACACGGTGTCTGCGTTTGTGGCTGACAGACATTTACACAGGAAAAGGCACGGTTGCTATCCTTAGAGCATCTGTTTTAATCCCCCACAGGGAGAGTTTTGTTTAACAAGGCAAAAATCTCTGACATTCATTAAGGTCTAATGTGCAGAAAACATGTCAGAGGTCTATGAGAGTCCATGCAGCTGTGCATGGTGGTTAAATTCTTCATCTTAAACAAAATTAGATGAAATAAATCCCTCTCCTTCAGTCTTAAAAATAATGCAGTCTGTATCAGACTCTTTGGACAGCATGTTTGCAGAGCTGAGGTGCGCTGCTGTGCGCTCTGACGTGAGTCTTTTTACAACCCTCTAAAGAGGGTGCAATGTACCATTTAACTCATTTATTGCATCATATTACATCATTTATTTGCTATAATTATGGAAAGATCATGATAAATTAGTGAATATTTGTATTTTAAATGTAAGTAAATATTGAAAATGAATACATTTTTAAAATTTCCTTCTTTTTTCCCAAATGTCTCGCAGGCCAGATGAGACCTGGACCGGACCTGGCCCGCAGGTCGCGGGCCACCATTTGAGGATTGCTGCATGATCATACCTAGTAAAATAACTGAAAACCACACTTCACACACACAGGCACAGACACACACACACAGGCACTCCCCTAAAGAGCTGTGTGATTTGCATTTGTGTAGATAAGAGCTATGCCATTTGCACATTAAATACTACCAGGCACAGGGACAGAAACTGCAACTCTACGTCTGTTTCTGGCTTTTTCTGGCAGTGTTCGGGGCTTGCCATGAACTCCAGTGAAAAGTTGGGACTCGTGAAGTTCCCTGGAAAGTCACAGGGCCATCCTAGGCAAACATAATTTAACTGCCTTACATGATTCCACAAATACCACGGAAAACTCACACTAAACAAACACATACACAAAAGGAACTAAAATCAACCACAAATCACATAATTATCATATAATCAAAAATATCAAAGACATTTGATCACTGTGTCAGTCAAAGCAGCACATGTTTGATTTAGGCCAACTTTCCTCACAACTTCAGAACAACGTCTTATAGTGCAGACTTACATGTTATGGTTGAAAAATCACTGTGTGAGCCTAACAGTAAGTTTTAAAGAACTGAGCAGAATTAGATTAAAGATATGCACACATATCCATCACACTTGTAACAGTTGGGCTGATTTGTAATAGAGAAACGGTACAAAATAAAGAGCTGTGGTAGCAGTAAAAGCCAGCTCTTTTAACCAAGCTGATCCAGATGATCTAATTATTACAACGAACTGGAATGCCCACTTTGACTTCCAGCATCCCTGTGCAAATAATCCCTGTGCAAGTTATTTACATACTTTAGATAAACCAGTGAAAGACAACTGGATGAAGAAGACAAAGAAAGAGACACAGGCAAAGAAGAGGACAGAGAGGAATCCAAAGAGGACGACAATCCTTTGTTTGTGGCTCTTTTTCACATTTTTTGATAACGATGTGTTCAGCTGAGAGTCTGTGTGAGTTCATCAGTGAACGACTGACTGCTGCCGCTGAAGACATATTTGTAGTTTTTAAAAGAATCGTCATCGAGAACGAGGAAGAGATTGCTCGTCAGCGCAGACTCCTGGATATCATCTGGAAACCTCATATCTACTTACACAGAATAGGTGAGCAACAAAGATGATCTGATACATGACAAGAGCTGCTGGGTCTGAGTTTGAGCTCAGTGATTTTGTCATAGTGATGAAGTGCTGTTTTTGGCTTTTAATTTATATTTTTAGTTTATTTATCAGGTAGAATGGTAAAAACAAAATTTACAGCATTGTTACTGATTTTCAAGGATAAAAGAAACCAAAAAAATAGGCTGGGAGCTGTTGTGTCCTTGTTGTGAGAGCCGTAGGCTGCAGACATGCTGAGAACTGCATCCATCCCATCAGAGCACTCATTGCCAAGTAAACGATAAACATGATGTCAGTTTTCTTTGTGAGGATGGATTTTTGTGGAGAAAAGATCTAAATTTCACAGTTTTGAGTAATTTGTGTCTTCAGTTTTTTACAGAATCAGTAGAAATGTTCTTGGATAATTAGCAGACAGGTTATCATGTCTTCAGTTCTCTGATGAGAGTACTGTTCATAGGCTGACACTGTGTTCACTGCTATCTCGTGATTTCAAAAATTCTTGCTGTGAGATCTGTTTCGAGGACTGGTACGTTAGATCAGTGGTTCTCAAACTTTTTTTTCCCAAGGCACACCTAACATCCAGCAAAGTTTTCAAGGCACACCATATTTATTTCCATGCAAAACAACCTAACATGCGTAAAAAAATCATTTCCTAATATTGACTTAATCTGTTCAGTACGACGTCATCTAATATCTAATATAAGCCAAATGAAAAATAATTATCATGATATTGTCTACTGGCTGTTTTTTTTTTCTTTTTTTTTGGTGGGTCTTTCTCATTAACAGCTCTTTGGGAGTTAATACGCTTAAGGAAACGATCCATTTCCCTTCAATTTCTCTCACAAAACTGTCAATCAAGCCCTTTGATGTGTGTCGTTCTAACAATCCCCCCACCTGATTTAACAAACTGCAAAGACGGCGTTCCTTTTAAGGTGTTATAGGGATTTTTAAATTAGGCGAATAGAATTTGCAGTCGTACATGGAAATAAATGTTCACAAAATACTGAAAATGTAAATTAAAAAAGAAAAAATCAATCATGTGTTGCTGAATAGTTGTAAATATGACTTATAGAAGCAAAAAAATCTCACCTAGACTCACCTCAAGGCACACCAGTGTGCTGCGGCACACTCCTGTAAGAACCCCTGCCCTACTTTTTTTCACCAAAGCAAAACCACTAAACCTCGACATTTAAAAACTGTATATTTATATATTCATTTTTGAATGTATCTGCCAAAGCTAAAAAAGATGTTTGATGCACTTGATGACTAAAGTTTCATGAACGTCTGTACTGCAGGGGTTCAGATGAATCTGCTGTGCAGTTCATCATCAGTACATGACCTCACAGGCCTAAAAGCAAATTTCTTTCAGCTCAGACATTGGCCAAATGAGATGTAAAGATGTGGCCCACCTTCAGAAGTGAACGACACCCTAATCCAGCCTAGGTGTACAAAAGTCACATCTGAACCGCAACAGAGGCAAACCTCTACCAAGAAAAGGCCAACGACTCTCTGCAGCTCAGTGCTACATTTACATAAGTGACTACAAGACTACATTTTTAAGGTTTTCTTTACTGGCATCATGGCAAAAAAATGGCATTCCAAGGTTTAAAATCTTTCAATATTAATGAATATTTGATATCTATGATTAGATCAGTTGTAGGTGAAAAACAAGCACACTGAAAATAGAATACAATATAAATGTTTAATGTTTTCATAGCTACTGTATGAAAAGCACATTTTTTGTGCTTAGCAACTTGAGTATGACTCATGTTAAAACAATCTCTAAAGGAGAAACAGGAAATGTAAAAAAAAGACACAAACAAATCCTTATATGACAGGACAGTCTATGACAACCTGTGACCTGAATAAGACTTCATCATATAGATTTTAAATTTCTGTCTTTAGTGTGGCCTCTGTACGCCCGTGTGTGTATTACACTGGTTTTTAATGGATATCATCTCTCCAATGACAGCAGTATCTTCATGCTTTTGATTTTCCCCAGATGGGCTAAAGCCAAATGTCTGCAAGGAGGAGGAGGTTGCTGAACAGCAGCTGTGCTACCAGGAGGGGAACTTCAACTTGGATCAAGAAGAACCTGAGCCTCCACCAGTGAAAGAGGAACAGGACAGTCCCTGCAGTCAGGAGGAGGGGGAGCAGCTGGAACAGAAGCAGGAGACCAACACGCTCATCTTTCCTCCAACTCTTGAAGAAAGTGGCCAAAGTAAATCACAACGACAAAATGAACAGCAGCTCCTTTCTCACATCACTCATGTTGCTGAGATTCAAGATCTCAATGGAAGTGAGCACAGAGACTCAGGATCAATGAGAAAATCAGATCTCACACCAAAGAACAAACTTCAAGAAAGCACTCTAAAAACCAAACAATCAGAGATGTATTCAGAAAGTCATCCTCTCAAAGGTCAGAAATCTTTCAAATGTAACACATGTGAGGAAATGTTTAAGAGCAAGTCAGAATTAGAGACACATGAGCGTGTCCACACAGGTAAGAAGACACATACCTGTCAGAGCTGTGGGAAAATATTCAGTTACCTGTCGGGACTGAAACAGCACATGAGAACACACACAGGAGAGAAGCCTTACTCTTGTAGAACGTGTGGAAAAGGTTTCAGTTTCAGCCAGGCATTGAAAGTCCACATGAGAATACACACAGGTGAGAGGCCACACTGCTGCAGCACCTGTGGAAAAAGATTCACTAATTTATCACGTTTAAAAGATCATGTTAGAATTCACACGGATGAAAAGCCGTTCACTTGCAGAACCTGTGGAAAATCTTTCCGACTTAGCAGTGGATTGAAAAGCCACATGAGAGTACACACAGGTGAGAGGCCACACTCCTGCAGCACCTGTGGAAAAAGATTCTCTCTTAAATCACATTTGAACAATCACGTTAGAATTCACACAGATGAAAAGCCGTTCACTTGCAGAACATGTGGCAGAGCTTTCAGACATAACATTACACTGCAAAAACATGTGAGAGGCACGCACACAGGTGAGAGGCCACACTCCTGCAGCACCTGTGGAAAAAGATTCTTTCTAAGATCAGGGTTGAATCTCCATAATCAAAGTCATACAGGTGAAAAACCATACACCTGTGGTATCTGTGGGACATTTTTTACCACTAAAGGTAATTTAAATAGACACATAAAAATTTATGCAGGTAAAAACCATTTACATCATGTTGTAAATTGTACAGATTTAGTGCTAAATCAACAGCTGGCATGATAAGAATCCACCTTGATTTGATTTGGCCAAACATTTAAGTGATCGCCCATCACGATCATTCAGAATTGTTTTCCGACCACATTTCTTCCTGGAAGACGATGGTTCCCCACTATCCTTCCAGTTTTTAATAATGCTTTGGACAGTTCTTAGCCCAATTTTAGTAGTTCCTGCAATCTCCTTAGATGTTTCCTCTGCTTGATACATGCCAATGATTTGACCCTTCTTAAACAGACTAACATCTTTTCCACGATCACAGGATGTGGTTGTTTAAGAAAGAGAAGTTACTCATTGCATCAGCTGGGGTTTAATAACTTGTTGCCAGCTGAAAGATAATCACCAATGCAGTAATCGTCCAATAGGAGGCTCATACCTAATTGCTTAGTTAAATGCATGTCACGTTCTGTCTTCTTATCTTTTCTTTGGGTTTGTTGCTTTGTTTTTCTGCTTGCTTCTGCACTTGTCAAAGCACTTTGTAAACCCATGTTTTTAAAAGTGCTATACAAATAAAGTTATTATTATTATTATTATTATTATTATTCCCTCTGTTTTTAAACATGCTGTGGTTCAACCTCTTTTAAAGAAACCCAACCTTGACCCCTCTGATTTTAATCATTTTAGACCAATTTCAAAGCTTCCATTTATATCTAAAGTTTTAGAAAAGGTGGTTTCTACTCAGCTTTTATCTTTTATGTCTCACAGCAACCTCTTTGAGAAATTCCAGTCTGGTCACAGCACTGAGACGGCCCTCCTCAAGGTGATCAATGATTTGTTTTTAGCAGCAGATACAGGGGAGGGAGCCATTTTTATTCTTTCAGATCTCAGTGCAGCATTTGATACCATTGATCACAGTATTTTAATTGAACGTCTTAGAGACTGGGTGGGTATCAGGGACACTGCACTTAGCTGGTTTTATTCTTGTCTTTTAGAGCGAACCTTTGCGGTCACCATAGGTAACCACTCCTCCTCTACCTCTACCCTTACCTGTGGTGTACCACAAGGTTCGGTTTTAGGCCCTATTTTATTTTCTATCTATATGCTTCCCCTTGGCCAAATCATTCAGAATTATAAAGTCTCCTTCCACTGCTATGCAGACGACACACAGATATACCTGCCCCTGAGACCCGAGGACCCGAGAAGTCTAGCTGAAAAAAGTAAAACATTGGTTGAACTTAAAAAAATGAAGCAATCAATCACACGAAACATTTTGAATTGAATCAATTTATTTTTTTTAAATTAGGTAAAAGTAAATGTTTTAAGTTCATAGAAACCTTATTATTTTAGATTGTCCTAAACTAAAAAAAAATTCCCTTAATCAGCCAATATAAATATTCCACTCACTTGAACTTCAAATGTTTAAGTTCGTACAACCATTTCATAAAGGTTAGTGGGGGCTGGAGCCCAACCCAGCCAATTTAGAGTCACCATTTAACCTAATGAGCATTTTTTTGGAGGTCGGAGGAGGCCAGAGTATCTGGAGAGAACCCACGTGAGCACAGGGGGAACATGCTAACTCCGCACAGAAAGGCCCAGACCAGGAAGAGAACCAGCAACCGTCTTGCTGTGATGCAACAGCGCGAACCCCTGCGCCACCATGCCTCCCAAGTCAACTCAACACTTTTTTCCTGAAAACTCCGGCTACTTTGGCCGGTGGGAGAGCAGAAGTGTATTAAAGGGGACATATTTCGCCCTTTAAGACGAGTTTATATTGGTCTCAGAGGTCCCCAAAACATGCCGGTGAAGTTTATTGCTGAAAAATAGTAGTAGAGGATCCTTGCAGGAAATGGATGTCGCTCTCCTGATGTTTCAGGCACTTCTATCTAATGTTTGGTACCTGACTGGGGTTTGTACCATCTATCTCCCAGTCAAAAGTCAGCAGGGTAACCCATTGAGCTAAACTGGAATCAGGAAAGTCAGCGTTCAAAATGTCCTTTTTAACGTTTATATTTGTATTCATTTTATTTGAAATATCAGGGTCAGCACATATTATTAAACACTTGCATGCAAATATGTAGGATTGTAACCAGTGGCTAATTTCCATCCTTTGACCCTGAGCAGGTTGATGTTAACAATGTACAATCAATAAAACAGAGGTACAACAGCAATAAAAGATAGAGAATAAAAGATGACAAATAAGAATGAAAAGTATTATAAACAACCTAGACAGACAATAAACCCATGACAGATCAGGAAAAAAAAATAAAGAAGAAAACCTTGGGGATTTGGCTCGTTAAGTGAAAGTGCCTGTGTGCTAAAGTGCTTTATGTGCTAAAGTGCTTTATGTGCTGAAGTGCTTTATGTTCTAAAGTGCATGAGTGCTAGAGTTTTAAAGTGCTGTTGTATATTGCACGTTGCCCTGTTGCACTTATTTTGCACACACAGACGTGTGTGTGCAGGTGTTATTGCACTGGTTAGCATACATAGGTTGAATTATGTACACACTATATCACAAACAATTGCATACATAAATTTACGTAAGCATATAAAGTCACTAGAATGGCTAGTTTTGTTCATGTCATCCACACCACACACCACAGAGACAAAACAAGTACATCTGTGAGTATTTATTGTCATGTATGGGTCGCACTTTTTTAACATTTGTTAGGGTTCGAGTTTTTAGTGAGCTCTAGCATTACAACTGGGAATAACAAATAAGCAAAGATGTGAAATAGATTCAAATGTGATGTAAATTTAAAACATAAATGAATATTGAATGTAAGGAAACAAGTAAAAGACAAGAAGAGATTTAAAAGAGCGCAGCTGTAGATAAAATGTTTTAAATGAGATTAAAAAAGGACAGAAGACTGAGTTTCAGATCCCTCTGATGAGGAATAGAGTTCAGTCACGTCTTCTTATCACATGAAGGGCAAGATTCTGAATGTTGAGTACGAGAGCAATCAGCACAGCAGCAGCTCCTGATATCAGAGCCAGTTTACTGGCGACATCTTTCCATCCCAAACTCTCAGTGCTTGGCCTCACCGCCTCAGACGACGATTCCTGCCGAACCCTCTCTGCCAAGACAAGCACAGATCCAACAATTATATTAAACACAGCAAGAAACATCTAGAAATCTGCTTGAGCTTAGCTGCTGAACTCTGTCAGCACGTTGGCGCCATCATATGACTGGTCCACATTCTCATGTGGATAGGGTGCCAAACAGTGTGGGTGCTTGTTCTATGCCAGTCATGGTGATATTAGCAGGCTCTGTCCATTTTCTTCCACCTTATTGGATGATGAACTAACCACAGACACAGCAGGTCAGGCTGATGAGCACCAGCATCCTGTAGATCATCTTGTCACTGTGGGACAAAAACAGAAGGTCAAAGGTTAGTCCTCTGATGACAGCAGAGACACCTACAGTCTGTCTGCAGTCATTACAACATATAAGACTGATTAATACAGAACTACAGAGTCAGCGTTCACATATGTCCTCTCATTATTAGGCATGGCAGCAAACATCACAGCAGTCAGGCACTGTTACACCACTTCTCCATTATCATATCCATTATTGCCACATCTTTGTGCTACTATTTTTATCCCATTTTGCTGCTTTTTGCCCCTTTTTGCCATTTTGTACCACTTTTGCCAATTGCTGCGACGTCTTTTTACTACTTTTGCCTACTTTGCCAGTTTTAGATTATTTGCACAATTTTGCCATTTTTTGGCCAATCTTTGCAAATTTTCACCAATTTTTTGTCCATTCTGCAAAAATTTTTAACCACTTTTCACCCATTCTTGCCACTTTGTACCCATTTTTGCCCATTGATGCCACTTTTTTTCTGCTCCTCCCCCCCGTTGGCCACTTAACTGATTTTTGCCTCCTATGGCTCATTTTTGCATTGTTTTCTGCCGTTTTACCCAATTTTTGCAACTTTTTTTTTTCTTTTTACTAATTTCTACCACTCTTTTAAGATTTTTTTTGGAACTTCTTCTTCTTCTTCTGTTTTCGCACCTGTCTGCCATTTTCTACCACTTTTGCAAATTTGTGCCTACTTTGGACATCTTTGCAATTTTTTACACTTTTTTTGCTTTTTTTTTTTGCTGCTTTTGCCCATTTTCTGCCCATGTTTGCCCCTTTCCCCCCATTATTTAACCACTTTTCACCCATTTTGATCACTTTAAACCCATTTTTGCTCAATGGTGCCACTTTCTGCTGCTTTTTCCCTTTTGTCCCTTTAACCTATCTGTGCCACTAGTTGCAAAAATCAGCAATGAGCTTAGCTGAGCTTTTTATCCATTAACACCACTTTTCTGCAGTGCTGATTTTTGTCACTTATTTTTGCATTGTTGTTTTTGCCATCTTCACAATTTTCACAACTTTTTGTCAAATTTTGGAACTTTTGCCCCTTTTCCCTTTTATTACAAGTTTTTTTCCCCCTCAGATTTATCCTGTAATTGCCCAACCCCCCGTTACCCATTTCCAACACTCTTTCCAAGATAAGATATTCTTTTATTAGTCCCACAAGGTGAAATTCCTTTTTCTTTTCAATTTTTTGCCAAAATCTTTTTCAACTTTTGCCGATTTAATCCGTCTTTCTTTTTATGCCCATTTCTGCTGCTTTTTACCCATTTTTTCCACCTTTTAACCATTTTTAATTCATGTTTGCTACTTTTTCCCCATTTTTGTCACTTCTTTTTAACACTTCATCTTGATCTCACTAAATTTTTTGTCTCATGATTTTTTTTTTTTGCACAGATTTCAGTTTAGAAAATAAAAATGAAATTACAATCCACAACAGTTATATTAAAAATAAGTACTGGACTTTTCTGAGAATATTTGGCAAAATGGGAAAAAAGAAATGTAACTTTAATCATCAAACTGGCAGCCATTACCCATCATGGTGGATGTCCTGCCTTTATTATTTATTTATCTTTAACTATTCATTAGACGATCTCTTGTTTGCCATCTCACCTCGGTGTCAAACAGCTTTATATTCGTTCCACTGAGACAGAGTGCAGGAGTTTGCAGACCCGCTGTCTTACACATCTTTCTTTTTTAAAGATGACTTTTTGTTTAGTACTTTCCACGGAGTCTGTCATTAAAACAGTGTCCTCCATTCACCTTATTTAAGAAGTAGTATAAACCTGTAATCACAGAGAGTCTATCATTAAATTGATAAATAACATGAAAACATTCTTTACCTTGTTTGTGGGTCTAGGTGGCAGAAGTAAGAACCTATACAGATGCAGTTAATTGAGAAGTTTGTGTCCCAATCCTCCTGGCCTTTCCAACAACTCCTGTCCAACTTTCACCTAAAGTTGTGAGCAGTTATCGACCAGACAATCTTTAAGAAGTGGCGCCTGGTGGTTGATTTCCTTAGGTGGAGTGTTTCAAATCCACTGCACTGCAATAACATCCTCTATGCTATTTATAGGCTTGACAACGGTAGTATAAACAAACAGTTCTCATCTGTAGTGAAATATTAACTATATATTCAAATATGTAATACAGATGACAACAACACCTCAGGAAAGATTCAGTGTAACATGTCAGTGAACATGCATCAGCGTAAAAGACCCAAGGCATGGGAGTCAGAGGACTCTGAGGTGCACAGGCAGGCAGTGACCTCCAGTAAACTTATGCCTTTAAAAACTCTGTATAAATCATGATTGCATGGAAGTGTGTGAATGCAAGAAAAACATGAACCAAAGCTACAGTGAATCCAGTATTACACATTATTTATGGATGATGCAAAGACTCAGACAATTTCACCAACAGGAGTGGAAAGTAACTGATTACATTTATTCAAATTACTCTGAGTAGCTTTTTTGTGTACTTTTTAAAATCACTACTTTTACTTATACTTAAGTATATTTTAAGTGAAGTATTGTACTCAATCACATTTTGAAAGCACTGAGTACTGATTAAAAAATCAACAATGAGAAGGTCTAAGCTTTCTGCCAACAGGATGACCAGTCGTTTGGCTTAAACAATCCATGACGGTCAGCACGTGCACGTAGCGAGAGAATGATCCCGTATTTCCTCCCAAAACAGCTGTTGCATTGAACGTTCGGTCACACCAACCTGGTTGGAGGTCCATATTTAAGGCCCGAACACTGACCTCACAGCGAGGACCCTGTGGTATCTGTGGGCGTTCTTAGATTTTAATTTTCCAACACTTTGTGGCTTGTTTTGCACGGCTTTGACGTGCCTAAAAGTCCCTAAAACCTTCCAGAAAATTGTTCAAGGGAGATATTTATGTTTTGGTGGAATCCAAGTGCGACAGGGGAGTGGGTAGAAGCCACATTTGTGAAAACTGGTACACATATGTATCAGACCCAGATAAACGAAAAAGTCTCCTGGGACCATCCTCTAATAAGTACAGGAGATGCACTACAAACAGTTAAAGGTCATATTTTGGCTGTTTTTGGCAACATCACTGATGTCACGTCTGAAGGTTCTCCACCTACAGATTTCGTTGGATTGTCTCTAATTTTTTTTTGTTCATTCTAGACAAGATGGAGATATAAAGTCGTAAAAACGGTGAGTTTTCAACTTTGGGTGGGGCTGTGATCGGGGCCGAAAGTAGGAAAACCTTTACCCATATTTTTAAAGTGTGCCAACTTTTTTGACTCTGTATAACTCTACAGTGCTTATGTCAATCATCAAACTTTACAAGGATGATCACACTTAGACTCTGAATACATTTATGCATCAGTTTTATCACTATGTCACAGCGCCCCCTTCTGGTAATTGATCATTACCTCCTCTGAATTTTGATTTTGTCCTTTAAAACACATTTAAACATTCTGCCCCTCACACACCTTTCAACCTAGGCTTATTATTTTTCATCTGCATATGGTGCAAGGACCTTTCAGTGCTGCTAGCGGCCCTAGTTTTCTTAAGGACAGGTCATATTTCACTGTGAAAGCCTCTTGGGTATCAAAAGTAGCCACTCAGAACACCGTCTACATTTAAAATAACTTACATTTTACTTTAACTTGAGCAGATTTGTAGCGGAGTGCTTTTACTTCGACTAGAGTAAATATTCACCAGAGTAACTGTTCTTTTACTTGACAACAATAGTCTGATACTTTTTCCACCTCTGTTCACTAAAAGGCAAAGGTTGCCTGAAGGTATACATTTACATTTACTGGTTGAGGTTCTTTGAATACAAGGAGCCAAGAGTGGATAAAATGCATCAAAATAGAGTTTGATTGTCCAGAAAGTCTCTGGATAAGACCCTGGCCCCTTAAAAGCCCTCAGTTGTAATTAGGCGGATCCCTACGAGACATACTGAAACAAAGAATTTCATTGGTGGATTTCTGTCTGGTAAACCGGAATGCAATCAAGAAAAATATTTTTCCATTGTGCTGACTCTGTGAGAGTGCATGTCTTGTAAACTGCACTTTAATAGTAAAGTAATTTCTGGTGCAGTGATGAAGAAAAAAATATAAAAAAGGAAAATTTCAAGTACAGAGAAGACCAAGCCATGAGGAAAGAGGAAAAACACTGAAGAACTTCAACAAATAGAGCCGAGGCTTTCAGAATGAAGTGGAGTGTTTATTTATTCACTGTTTCACACCAATCACACAGAATCAAAGAAATTATTCAGCAGTAACACTTGACGTGACACATCATTCACTGAGCTGCTGGGATGATTATAAAAGAAATGATCACATTATTCTGATTCTGAAATCCTTACAGCATCTTTTTAAAAATAATTTACAGAATTAAAAAGCTCTAACTGAGTTTCTGTGCAGTTGTGTGAAATTTTAGGATATTTATGGCTTGTGCTAAATGTTTTTTTTAAGGAGTGCCACATTTGAAGAGAAACGCTGTGCATGTAGATGAATAAAAAAATGCATTTTTAGTGTTTTATTCCTGAAGAAGAAATTAAAAGAGAAGTCTGAGGCTAGACATCCACTGCACAGCTGTGAAAGTGTTGAGCTAGACAGTCAATTCACACGATACATATAAAACTATACAAGTGACTCCTTTAAGGCTCATGATTCATGCGCTCACAGTCTATGGTCAGGCAGGACTCCAGTTCTCCAACGCCATAACCTGACACGCTAGATGGATTTGTTTCGCACATCCACCTGGAAAACCTTCAATACGAAGCGTTTGGGAAAGGGCAGACGATCTGAAAAAAAAAAAACCTCGGCGTGTGATTGGATGACTGTTCTGTTTGTCACATCTTTACGGGCCAATCAGAGCAACAAAAACCGTGACGTAGCTGCAAACCAGGTGCGCGTGCGCAGCTACCGAGGAATAACGCGAACCATGGCGACTCTAGACATGTCAGTACATGACATTTGTCATTTTTGAAAAGAAAAGAACTCACTGCTGTTCTTTGTTCTACTTTTAATGAAGAAATGTCACCAAGTTCTGATAAAACTGGCGCTTTAGCAGCATCCACACTAAGCTCTTGCACCATAATTGCACTGGCCTCTTGTTGCTGCTTGCTTACGTCACGACTCTGCCGTGCCTGAAAGTACTGCCCCTCATCACTGATTGGTCCTGTCACTTTCTAACCGGACCCAAACGGTTCAGATGGGAGCTTTGCAAGATGGATTCGCCAGTGAAAAACAAGGAAATGGGCGTATCCATCTGCTTTGCAAGGATGCCACGAACCAATCACATTTCCCGCACCATGCACTTGGACATCCAGCTTGCAGACCGCCAAAGAAAAGCATCTGAAGTTCTGTTTTTTTCTGTGGCTTTACTGAAATGTAGTTAAAACTCAGGTTAAGGGTCAATTGGGGTAGAGGTGATGAACTAGAGCAGTGGTTCTTAACTGGTCCGGCCTCAGGACCTACCAGTCCGTCTTAAAACAGATCGCAACCCAAGTTTCCAAAAATGTTCAACAACACACATTTATTTAATTGAATATGTTGCAATTTGAAGCATGATTGGAAGAAAAGGGACAAAACTGACTAATTTTACACACCCTTTCCCCATCATTATGTATACATTTTTCCTATTTTCCAGAGAACTTGTGAAATTACTTCATTATCATGGGGAAAGTAGCCATTTATCGCAAGAAGAAGAGGCAAATTAGTTGAAATATTGATCAAACATTTAAATTGACCCAGTTTCACAGTAAAACAGTGAAATAAAAGGTATCCCTGCATGTCCAACAAGGACTTTGGGACTTTTGCCACCATTTTTTTTCAGACACCTAGTCACGACCCACTGAAAACTGCTCTGCGACCCACTTTTGGGTATTGACCCACCAGTTGAGAATCAGTGGAGTAGAGAACGTGCAGGAGAGTGGCAGCCAAACCAGTGACGGAAAAGTAAATCAGCACAGCTTGGTTTGGGTCGGCACAGCCAGAAGCTATGGTGGAAATTAAAACCCTTATGGGACGGACGGAGCAGAATCAAAGTAGCTCAGTAAGAGACAGCGACCTCTAGTGGATTTGTTTTTCAATGTCCACTCCAACACCATAAAAGTAAGTCAGCATAAGGGCTAAGTGTAAATGGTACAGATTGAGTTTTTTCGTGCATAGAGCATAAATGAGGCTTTACAGGATACAACCAGAATTCTCCAGCCTGAAATCCGACTAGTGACACGCTTCAGACTGATTCCAAAGTCACCTGTGCGACTGGAAAATTAGGCAAGAATTAGCTCTGTTTTTACTTTACTTTCCTCCTTTCCTTCTGGACCATGCTGGTGCAAGGTTATTCTCCTCTGTTAAGCCTTCATGCTTTCCTTCTTGGCCGCACATACTCCTTTCTACGCAACAACTTCACCTGTAAAGGTTCTACTTAAGATGCCTGAGATGTAGCATAGAGTAGCCCAGCTTTTAACATAACTGTTCCACTTGTCCTAAAATCTAACTCGGCTCTTCTTGAATTAACAGTGGTTTATTCAAAGTTTATTCAAGGTCAAGTTTAACTTTAAGGGATTTTATTGTTGGTAAAGCTTCACTGTGATTTGGTGAACAATTCAGTAGTTTACACTAAAAGTTTGAGACTTATCCTGTGAAGAAAAGCTGAGCTGATGCTACATTCTTCACTTCTAACACTATTTTTGTTTAGCTGAGCACTCATACAGCAGAGCTGTTCTTTGCAAGGACAATGAGGAATTATCTTCTACTAGTAACACAAATATGGCTAATAATTCATCTGAACACCAGCAATTTTGGCTCTCATGAATGAATCACTTCACAAACCAGTAAAGGGCAGCAGTGTCGTCCTCTAACCTCCTCAGTGCTGATTTAAAGTTTTTTAAACTTCACTGTTGTGCGAGTTTAGACTTGTTTCTAGCTTTTCTCCTTCTCTATGGACATCCTCCCTCCATGCCATGCTTCTCTGGTGCTCCTCAGGGCCTTCGTCCTTTTGGGGTCCACCACCACATAGTCCACACGTGTACGCTGACCACGTGCACGCTCCTCCCCTGCCCCGGGCTGCTCGCTGGCGCCGCTTTCGCCTTCAGCTGTGGAACGTTTCTGGTTTCAGACACACAAAATGTTTTTTTAAGGTTCATCATTTTAAATCAAGTATTCAAGATGCACTTTAACATTTTTAAAAGAACCAAAGTAGCAAATGATACACCAAATATCAACTTAATCTACAACCAAATTCCTAAAAAGTTGGGGCGCTGTGCAAGGAGTCAATAGAAACAGAATGCAGTGATTTACTAATCTCAAGCAGTTGTTGCTCTGTCTCTGTGTTTTTTTAGATGTGTTGCTGCCATCAAATAAAAAAAAAAGCTAATACTTTAAAAAGGTGAAATGTCTCAGTTTCAACATCTGATATGTAACAATTTATTAAAAATAAAATATGGGTTTATGAAATTTTCAAGTCATTGCATTCTGTGTTTATTTACATTTTACACAGCATCCTAACTTTTTTGGGATTGGGGTTGTAAAGTTAGAAATGTATCGCGTAGTGTAGTCTGACATGAACAGGAGGAGATTTAGAAGCCAGACAGTTTGTTAGATTTTTTAAAACAATTTATGTGATTTGGCTCCCTCTAGTGGCTAAATCCAACCAGACAAGGATAAATATTTTTATTCTTTGATGTAAAAGCAAGTGTTACCTGTTTTGATGCTGCTGATCGGCCGGTATGAAGGTCCAGATCGAGGTACTCCACCTGTTTGTTGCCTCTTGCTCGCCAAAGCAGCGGGCTGCTGACTCCGCCCTCTGATGCTCGATGCAGCATTAGTCTAAGAGACTTCACATGACACAAACAAGTTTGTTAAAACTAACAGTAGGGAAAGGAAATGTAGAAGAAAAGCAAGGGGGACAGAGGAAAGGATAAAAAAAAACAAGGGAAATCAGAGAAACAAAATCCAAAATTAAATGGCTCAGAGGAAAGGGAGGAGATGAAGTAAGAATTCATGTCAATGAGGAAAAGGAAAGGAGAAAGTAAAAACTGCAAAAAGAGAAGAGGAAAAGGAGAAGAAGGCAGATCTTTTATTTTTGTTTTACCGGCTCTCCTGTGCTGAAACTGAGGCCGGAGGATGTTGTCATGGCAACGTAGCTGTCATCAGGGTCGTCAGAGTCAGAGGAGGGGGAGGAGCTCTGGGTGGAGTTTGGTCGGACTGAATGACGAGTGGATGGACTGAGAAACACAAACATACACAGTTAGCTTTTACAACATCAGTCATTCATTACAAATCTTTTTTTTCTAGCTCATTTTGCATTATTTTTTAAAATTAAATCAGACCTGACCATAAATATTAAATGTCAATTTTTTGGGGGGGGAATTCAACCCTTTAGATGCCAGTTTAAGTGCAACACCCCAATGTTTGTAGTGTGAAAAACACACAAAAATTTGAAAAATAAATACTTGATTAATAATGATAAATAAAAAATAAATTATACTACAATTAAATTGGATGTTCTCAAAGGTAATGATAAATGTCTTGCCTCTGTTAATGATCAGCAACAAAGTTTTTTCTTTTTTTTCTTTTTTTTAAATTTCAAGAATTTAATAAATTGTTACACTCAGAGTCTTTCTTGCCAAAAATAGGCAATAACAAAATATAGACTTAAAAGTTTTTCAATAATCTTTAAATCAAGATCAGACCTGATCATGAATAACAAATATAGATTTTAGGAAATTAATCATTTAAAGGTCAGTTTAAGAGTTTAAGTGCACCCCCCCACCCCCTGTATTGTCTACCCCCCCACCCACACACACACACACACACACACACAATTGTAATAATTTTTCTATAAAACATTTAATTTGGATTTACTAGTGGGGGATTTTTGCCACCTTGAATATGTAGGTAATGAGAAACAAATTTGACCTCTATGCATTATTTATTTTTTCAATTTGAAGTTTTTTTTTTAAAATAAAATGTTACAATAGTGCCTCTATAGGAAACTAGAAAAAATCAGGCAATTTACCTTCATGCCAAATATGGGAAAATGGCTGACATTTGCTCACAAACAGGAAAAACTGCAAATTTGAAGCAACAACTCCAGAATGAAAGCTTTTTTTTGTTTATTTTGTTTTTTTTTGTGTTTATTTTACTGCAATGGCTGGGGAGTCAAAAATTTTAATGGGTTTTAATGGGACATTTTTGGTCACCAACAGCCTGAGTGTGTAAAAAACTCTACAGAGCTTTAATGGAACCATTACAGGTTCTGATATTAACATTTTTAAATCCTATTGGAGTAAATAAATAAATAAAATGCCCACTAAAGGTAATGTTTTTACCATTAACAGTCAAAATACCAAACCAAAATTGACCTAGAGGCTTTTACACCCTCTACTTCACAGGTGTCATACCCAAGGCTGGCAGGCCTTATCCAGCCCAAATGTGAGAGGTTTTACCTTCTTCTAACTCCTGATTATTATTAATTTTAAACTGTGATGTCAAACTAATACCAACAGTATCTGTTCACACATACGATGTGTTTCTATGTGTAGAAGAGGCTCAGTGATTGCTCATGTTTGATCTGGACATCGTTTCTATTAATTCTTATTTTACCTGCAGTGTTCCCTGAACACCACAAGGAGGCAGCAGAGTGCAGCAGAGCTCACTGTGACCTCACATCTGCTCACACCCCTCCTTCTGAGTGTGTAGTAACATTAAATATTGACCAATCAGGCGGTTTTCTGTTGACGCAGCAAACAAAACATCAAGCCACTGCTCCTTAAACACACACAAACACACACTTACTCCCGGGTGAAGGTGCGAGTGACGGGTGAGCGGACAGGGGGCGGGACTTCCTGCCAGTCCTGCTGCACTGCGGGGATATCCAGAGGAGCTGGTTTCACTGCGAGTTAGAGAGAGAGAGAGGGGGGAGATTTTTTATAACTTAAAGAAACAAAAAGGACAGCAATGAAGTTTCTTAAATCTGAAAATCAGAATATCAGAAAAATCAAACCCCTAAATGAAGCAGGAATCATCTGAGTGATGCAGAGTCAGCCACCTCACCATAAACTCCATGAATGTTTCATGTGCATGTTTCTATACAGCTCTGTATATGGAGCTATGTGCATGTGTGCAGGGCTGTCATGACTCTCTGCTGCAGCCTTGTTGAGCAAAGTGGAAGCAGGTAAATAATTAAAACTAAAACAGGTTAAAGGGACGAGAATCGACTAACAGTGAGAGAGACAGGAAGGAGGACAAAGAGAGAGAAACAAGCGCCAAAGAGGGGAAAAACAAACCATCTCAGGAACAAAATTACTCAACATCGCAGATATTTCATGACATAATGAAAGAGTTGTGGTTTTAACTGTCGGACAGAATCAAACAAAGCAGACTCGTCCAGAAGCACGGGTCATTATGCTGTGGAATTTAGGCTAAAAGCATGCTGGGATTGGAAATCAGGCAGTTTTGGCACATGCCAGCTGGGATCAATCACCTCCAGTGATGTGGAGAAAAAACGGGAGAGGGAAACGTAGGAACGGACCATCTGTTCAGGATTTACATGATTCAAGAAGAGGCTAACCTTCATGTGAGGAGGGCCAACTTTAACCCAGCTTTTATTTAGCCCAGCTGTTGAGGATGGGGCTGTGTGATGTCAGAGATCAGGTATGAAATAGATTATAGAACTAATAAAAAGGTTAGAAATTTATGTAAAAGGTTATCTGCCCTGTAGCAACAATGAAGACGTCATTGCATGACAAAATGCTGACACAGCACCTTCTTTTTGCCTTTTTCTGCTGACTTCACATAGTTTCATGATTAGATCAGGGAAAAGAGTCAGCTCTGGGGTTTCATCTGCTCATTAAGGATTTAAAATGTGGTTAAATATTAAGAATTTGAATTTTTTAAGTTTTTAAACAATTTTTTTTTTTTTTTGGCTTTTTACAGCTTTGATCATAGAGGAGGACAGTGGATAAGGCCAGACACAGAGCCTGGGAGAGACAGGAAAAGGAGCAGCAGGCTGGACTTGAACCTGGGCCGTCTGCAAACACAGGGACTGACCTAGCTGTTAGTCCATCCATGCTCCAAGAATGGTATTGTTTAAAGCAGTGGTCTTAGAAACTCATGTCTTCCTCCATCAAAACACAGCTAATCTGTAGCTGCTCTGCCATTAGGTTTTGCGGAGTGTGTTTGGCACCAGAATGAGGCAAAAAGAAAAAAAAAGGATTTGACTAAAAGCAAGGACAAAAATGAAATCCCTCTTTATGGACTATAACTTTAAGGGTTAGAAATGACTGAAATGTGAGTAAAACTATGAAACAGCTGTAAAACTAACACTGCTGGAGGAGAGATGTGTCCAGAGCTTTCAGCTCTTACTTACACGTGTAGTTCATACCTTTAGTTTTGTTTTTTGACTCTCCAGCAGTCTGAGCATCCGTCCTCTCTGCAGGCTGACTGACAGAGACTCCTGCAGAGATACATCAACGTCAGACTACCTCTACTGAGGACACAGCTGCATTTGTACATGTGTTAATGCAACAGACAATTCTGCACATCATACATGCATTGAAGACAGTTCACAAAGCCATCCTCACCTCTGCGTTGTGGCTTCAGGTTGCGATGAATGGGAGGAGGCACAGCCTCTGCCTCCCCTCCGTTGATATTGTTTAAGGCGTTCCTCTGGAGCGGCGGGGTGAGGGGAGCGAGGGGAGTCAGGGGGGAGTTACGGAAGCCCATGTGGGCGGGAGGGGGAACCTGCCTCCCTAAGGATGCCTGGTCACCTGTGGCAGGGGTGGGATGAACGAGTAGCGAAGGCGTGAGGGGGGTCATGGGGACATAGTTGCTGTCCTGGGGCTGGTGGGAGGAGTCAGAAGGGGGAGGAGGAAGCACTCTGAAGGAACAGAAGTAGATTATTTAAAATCATACATGATCGGGACATTCAATAATAAAGTAACTGTAATGTTTGTTTTCAGAACAATGTATTGATTTTTTCAGAACTCATGCTGATAGTTTAAATGAAAAATAAATGCCCTTATATTTTATTAAAATGTCTCTGCACCTGCCAGGTCAGCATGTCTGCAGAGCTGAGCTCTGACCATGGAGTCTGTGGAGCCTTTTCCTTGTAAAGATTTGCACACTCGTACAACAAGGTGCACAAGATTCATTCTCAGCGTAAATCATGCAGTCGTGCCCCGTTTATAGGACTAACCTTGGTGCAACAGGAGGCTCAGTAGTAGCAGCACTCATGGGAACGTAGTTTTCATCCACATCATCGTCTTCAGAGCAGACACTACTCAGAGGTACCATACCTTTATTAAACTGAGACACAGACAGGTTTACTGAGATAAAACGAGACTAAATATAAGAAAACAAATGCGTTTTATCTAGTTTTAAGTTTGAACTTACAAAGTAGTTGTTGAAGCTCTCGCTGAACTCAAACATGCTGGCTCTGTCAGACAGGGAGCGAGGGATGTAGAAGGAGTCTGAAACACAGAGCAGAAACCAGTGAGTAGAATAACCTCAGCTCAGTAAGCGTAAGAGAAAATAAAGCATAGTGGGAGCCAGGAGGTTAGCTTAGCTTAGCATAAACCTGAAAACAGCAGTGCCATGGAGCTTTGACTGTTTATTACCCAGAAGTCCCAAAAGTTGTAAACTTAAATTCACGATGGTAGTCTGTCTATCAAAGAGGAGGTTTGTCCATTCAGACATCTTATTCACTAAAGACTGTTGCATGGATTAGCTAACCATACTTGGTTTAATTCGCCTGTTGAAAAGTCTACCTTCCAAAGTCTTGAGATCAGTGATACTTAGCGCCTGGCTCTTTAGCCATATGAGGCTCTTCTGTGTCTGCATTTGAAACATTTTTCGCCCAGGAAACCTGAAGGAAGGTCAACTCTGACCTCAAAAATCATCAATTGCGGGGGCGCAGGTGGCCGAGTGGTTAAAGCGTGCCCCATGTACTTGGACGGCTTGGGTTCGAATCCGGCCTGAGGCCCTTTACCTCACGTCTCTGCCCCACTCTCATCTGTGTTTCTGACTCTTTTCACTATCCTCCTCTATCAAATAAAGGCACAAAAATGCCCAAAATAACCTTAAAAAAAAACAAAGAAAATCATCAATTGCAAGCTACGTTAATCAGTTTGTTTCCCAGCTGCCTTGTTAGCTGCATAAGAGTGGGAAAAAAACTTGCAAATTATTTTTGCAATTTGCCTTTTTTTTTTTTTCTGTTTTCTTGTTTTTTCTGACCATTTTGGCCACTTTAAACCATTGTCACCACTTTTCCCTACTTAGATTGTGGATCTTGCAAAGGTATTTTTCAACAATTTGGCTCTTTGGTTGAGCAGGGTTGAGTAACACTGCTTTAGATGATGTGGTGTGCAAAAATTCAAAAGTTCAGTCAGAACAACCATCAGTATTTAACCTGTGGCTCAGTAGGTAGAGTTGGTCGTCTCACAATTGGAAGGTTGTGGGTTTGATCCCAGATCCTGCAGTCACTTGTCGGTGTGTCCTTGGGCAAAACAATTAACCCCACTTTGCTCCCACTTAATGGGTATGGATGCACCAGTGGGATTAGCTAATACTGATGGCCAATTCTCCATGGCAACCTCTACCATCAGTGAATGAATGTGTAAGTGAATCGGTGTGAATGAGCAGGTGTGACCTGCAGTATAAAGGCACTTTGAGTAGTCGTATGACTAGAAAAGCTTACGTCCATCCTACACTTGGCGGTGGAGGTTCTGATCACAAGATACTTTCTGAGTTAATCTAGCAGCATGCTTGGAGTTTCCAGTAAGACAGTTCTAGAAGCCCTGCATACAGACGCTCACAAGGAGGCAGGACACTACAACAGGAAGCAAGGTAATCATAAACTGCCACACTGTGAGGTTACAACGCTTTAGGCTGGAGAGGAAGAGGCCAGGATGGTGGCGGTGAAGCAGGGTGATCAGTACTGGTTACAGCAGGGGTTGGTGAATAGGTTAAACATTTACACGGGCCACCTTGTTGAGAGGATGAGCTGTGATCGGCTGTGAGAGAAGGGAGACAATAATTCAACCAGCTGGCAGTCAGCTGATTGCAGGTTTGACATTTCTGTCCTGCATGAACTAACACTAGGCATCGTAAAACCTGATACCAAAACTAAACACTGGCTCTAGCTGCACATTTAGATTACAGGAGGACAGCATCAAACTACCTTCTCTTACTAAAGGTGAAGTTATTCCCTGACTGTTGTGTAATTCTACGAGCATGTGCAGAACATAAACCCCTATAACTGGGTACAAATCACATGCAGCTCAACGACCGTGCATTTTTGCAACTTTAAGCCTTTGGTTTACACATAATTCCACAGGGAAGCAAAACTTGGCCATTAAATGCACAAAAGAATCAAACTTCTGTCCTAACAGTATGTCTAATACTTCATCTTTACCAGCTGTGCCTCCACCATGCAAGATCACCATAGAACTTTCTGCGAGCAGCCAAGCAGATTTGCTGGAGCAAAGTTCTTGTCCTCACTGAAACTAAAGCCAAGCAAATGATGATGCAACCCGGCACAAAATGTCTGAGCTGTAAGAATAATCCACCAGCAATCCTGCCAGTCCTTCACAATAACAGCATTTTATGGCTGCAGGAATCTCTGATCGATGACGTCTGCAGGCTAATAGCAATGACGCGGTTTCCTGCAGGGATTTCTTTCAAAGTGCAGGGACCTTTCTCTTTAGAAAAGTCTTGGAAATCCTACCCAACTGGATATTCAAATTAACTCTGTTTTTTCCTGTATATTTGTAATCTATAGTTCGACATTTCACCATGAAAATTCCGGCCAGCAGAAGAAAAACTACATAGCCAAAGTTTCCTAGTGGGCCATCCCTATGTTTGATTAACACAGGGACTCAAAGCAGAGTTAAATAGCTAGTTTGTCTTTCTCCAGACATAACAAACCCCTCCTTTAAGGCTAAACAAGTAATTTGGACTGATACCTGACCCAGGATTTGGTCAGCCTAATAAGATTTTGCTGCACATTAATAGATAGACTCCCCTCCAACCTACATAAGCGTCATTTTTATCTGCAAGTTGCACTTTTTGGACTTTTCTGTGTTTCCTGCTTTCTTACTTTCCTGATACTAGAGGACATTATTTTGGCCAGTGGTATTTATGAACAGCCATTGAGCAAAACTGATGGCAACTTAGCTCCCAGACCTGGTTGAGCACTGGCAAACAAGTTAGCAGCAGCTAGCAGTCAATGCTAACATCTCATGGCTACCTTAAGAGAGCTGGAAAAACAAGTTTTTGACATTAACTGCTTTATAACATGTGTTTAAACCCGTTATATGTGGGATTCTCCCACTGAAAGTTTGACTTTTTTTTCTTAGCAAAACATCTAGTTATTTATTAAATTTACTATTATCTTGTTATCTGTAATTTACAAGAAAAAAGGTTGAATTAGGGGTGGTTTCCTGTCAAGGGCCCAGGCTTGGATCTGGGTACATTTAAGCTGGCAAGTGGGAATGAAGCATACCATAGTTGACAGGATTGGTATTTAACTTTTTCGTACCTCCCACTGTGGTGGTGGATCCAAAAATCCACTAGCCAAAAACATTTTCCACCAGCCACTCTATTTAAACAGCAACAGTATTTACTGAGGTTTAATATGAAAATCAAGGCTTAAAGGCTAGGAGAGTTGGTGCATAAATGATCCAAACTAATGCTCATTTCAACCCCCATTTTTTTGACCAGCTTTTCTTGTACTTGACCATTCAAACATTTGCGGTGCTTCCTACAGGGGGCACTGTAAATTTCTATGAACACTCGCTAGAATTTCATATTTTGCGAATGATTTCCGCACTCTCACACCAAAATTCAGACTTTGTTGAACTATCCTGGACTTGTGACAAGCAAGACATTGGTTTAAACTAGGGATGCACGTGGTTAAACAGTTAAATTTGATCATCAAATTAGCATGCACAATATTAAAGAGGGGGTATTATACTTTTACATTTTCAAACAAAAACGTATGCGGCAGAAATCTTGGAATTAGCGTGTGAACTGATGAAAACGGTTTGTTGAAAATCTCTCTGAGATTCTCCTGAGACGAGATTTTGATGGAGCAAACTGATGAGGTCATCACAATAGGATCTCCTGACAGTTTCGTGGTTCGTCCGTGCTGCCGGCAAAGTGGAACAGATCGCCCCCACAAGGCCTTTTAGCCATAGCAACACAGTAATTAAACACTTACCAAACAGATACGTCCTGCTCTATCCTTTGCTGCTGCTGGTTTTCTCCCCCCTCTCTCTCCAAACTATCAGGATCAGTCTCTGGGTCTAACACGTACGGACGTATATCAAAATTCACCATATTTTACTCAGTCGGACCGATTCATTCAAAGTTTTCAACTACTAGCATAACGACATTAGCCACATTGAAGGGAGCGGAAAATCGGCCAATCAGGGGAAAGCAGGTCTGTGGAGAGGAGGGTGTTAAAGAGACAGCAGCGAAAACGAAGCGTTTCAGACAGAGGTTAAAATAAGGGGTTTTTCAGGACGCCAGCGTGAGGAGTTTTTGGAACTGTAAACCATGTGAAGCTACTACGTGGGTGTCAGAAAGATGGTAAAAGCCTTGAAAAAAGGCATAATACCCCCTCTTTAATGAGTCGGGTAAACTAATTACTGGTATTTTTTTATAAACATGGGCTGTGATGAACCTCTTGCCACCAGAGGCCACTGTAGCTTTAGTTAATGGCTGCTGCCTTCCTGTCTGAGCTTTGGCACTTCACTGCATGTAAATATGAAAAGCTAGCTTAGCGGTTTACATGTTGTGGGAACAGCACGGTATGACAGTTTTTTAAGTTGTAGACTGAAATAAAGTGGGCTGATGAGGGTTGCACTCACGTATAACTACTCAACTGAAGTGAAAGAGGCCACCTATCAAACCATGATATTTATCTGCAAAGAGAAAAACGAAGGCTGATGGAGCTAGCTGCTAATGTTAGCCATGCTATAGAGAGCATATCAGGCTCACCTTCAACCCACTGACACTGTGACCCTGTGAGGAATTAGACTGTTTTCCAAGTATGTCTTCCTCTTTGGTCTAGTCGACTGAATGAAATTTAAACGAGCATTTAGCCGAACGAGGAAACATACGGGAAAATAAGCAAATTCACCTGACACTGCTCAAAAGTACCTGCATTTGGCTCGAGGCAGATGCCAATTTCCCAGCCCTGCTGGGGGGGGCCATGCTCCTGTCCGACTGAAGAGGTAGTTGTGGGCAAGATTTATGTATACTTGGGCATGGGAAAATGTGAACTCAATCGTGCCCCGAACACAGGGTATTCGCTCATGAGTAGTGGTGTAAAAGAGGCATTTCTGAACATCTCAAATCTCTTCAAAAACCATTCTATCTACACAGCACAAGCCCGTTTCATCCTCTGAGCTGCACCGTAGATGTGGAAGTAGGAAGGGGACAACTGTTCATCATCAAAAAAAAAAAAAAATCCATAGTAGCCTGAAACAATGTTTGCCATTGTTGCAAAGGACGGAACAATGGGGCCTATTTTGGAAACCCCTTTTGAGTCACTTTTTGGGGAAAAACACTGTGATTTACCGATGACAGCGTACAAAATCCTAACAATGCTATATTGGGGATTTTATTGGAGACCATTTCTTGGGTCATTGGAGGGACTTTAAGGTGGAATCTGTCTACTGTAGTCCAAACTTTCATATGTTTAGGTAGCACTGTAAGTTTATAAAATAGAGCTAAACAGAACAGAAGCTTCTTACCTGTCTGAGTACGTCCTGGTATACTGACACCGTCAACATTTCCGTCCCTCCTCTCTGACTCTGTGATGGATCTAGGGAGCGTTCCAGCAGCTGAGCTATCTACCTGGGCTGCAATGCTTGGAGGCTTTGGCGGCCGTGGAGGAGGAGTCGGGGTAGAGGTATGGAGCTCCGCCTGCGTTAAGGAGTCCACACTGGGGGTAGAAGATGGTCGGCGAGGGAGGCGTGGCAGCGGTGTGGATGCTGACCGAGGGATCTGGTAACCACTGTGTGTATTTGGATGCATGGTTAAATCATCACAGAAAGGTATCGCCACAGGCCTCAGGTGGATATCCAGGGAGTGTTTTCTGGGATGGGGTGATGGATGACAACGAAGTCTTTCCGCTCTTTTCTGGTCAGGAGTCAGGCTGTTATCCAGAGACTGGCTGAAAGGGCCTGAGGCTTTCCAAGGGGCTGTCCTGGACCCGGATGAGGAACAGGAGGAAGAAGGGAGCATGATACCATTGGAAGGGAGGGAAGGGGAGGACGAAGAGGAAGAGGAGGAGGAGGTGGCTGAGGCAGGAGGGTGGAGGCTATCATTGTAGTCGGTTTCAAGAGAGATGGAGGAACCTAGAGGAGGTCTGGAGACACACAAGCCAAAATTAGTGAGATAAATCAGCATATGTAAGTGGAGCAAACATCACTGTACCACCATGGACACAAGATTTAATAAAGAGTTACAGATTTTTCCTTAAGTGCAAGAGCCAAGCCTTAATTTGATGTGGGTTTTATCGACTACCAAACAACTGAACCTCAAAGTGAAAACAGTCCTTATTTCCTTTTTTTGCCATAAGTGGGGGCTCTGATTTTGTTTCCACAGGAATGTGTTCAGGGAAAGGCTTTTATCATACAAGTCATACAAGTCTAACTGACCTATCACTAAAGCACACATACCTGAAAACCATAATATTAACAAGATATTGGATTTTTTGCCAATATCTGATGTGACGATATTTACAGATTAATTTTAGCCGATACTGTTATTGATACTGATATTCAAACACGTATCTCAGACTTAAAACTTCAGTCCTTTGAACACATTTTAATGCATAAGGATGAACAAAGAAACAAACTTGAAGTTAAAAATTTGAGAAGAAACATAGAACAAGATCTCAAAACTTTACAAAGTAATTAGTACAAATTGACTGCAATTGACTAGTGACCAGTCCAGGGTGTACCCCGCCTCTCGCCCAATGACAGCTGGGTTAGACTCCAGCCCCCAGCAACCCTTAATGGGATAGGCAACTTGCCATTGTTGCTTTTATATTCCCGCCACTTCCTGTGGCCTTCTGACGCTATTTCCTCTCTTTTTCATTGGCTGTTGGCAACATGTGTTTGCTGTTGGGGCAGTAATCAGATCACACTACCCAACTGCATCCAGATTAAAAAAATTCAAACGTGTTTGACTGCGACTGAGGTTGGGTTGGGTTTGTTCCCCTCACACACTAACACATTTTTGTGCCAACTAGCCATGCCGACTATCCCCAACTAGTGCAGACTGGTGCAGTCTTTGCCTATCTGGGAATCATGGGTAAAATCCGGCAAAAAGTCTTCCAGTGTGTCCTTGGCTTCACTTGTTGTTTGTCTGAGTGAGCTGAGAAAGCAAGGCTTGGTTACAGGTAAACTTAAGCATGTATGGTTGAGTTATAGACAACTTCCTGTTTCATGGCGAATCCTGCAAAGTTCACAATAGGCACACCAAAAACCACACTCTTTGAGTGATGGACCAGAATTTAATCACTTTTTATCAGTCAGGTCTCTTCTACCTGTATGCGGAATTTCAGGTGGAATGGGTGAACGCTCAAAGAGAGGTTAACAAAAGTATGATGGGAGATTTTTGGTCATCAGTTTAAAATAGCTCTCTTTTTGTAAACCCATAGGAGTTATTTGCAGATCTCTGCCTGCTGCATCTTCTTACAAAACTTTATCTTTTTCAAAATGAGAGGACACATCATCAAAAAACATTTAAAAAAGTCTTTCAATCTACATTTCTATGAGGGTTTGTGAAGTTGAGCCTTGAAACCTGTGGGTGTGATCCAGACAAGGATAAAGCTCTAATCCCTCATTTTGGGATTCAGCAGGTCTGGACCTGTAAATCTGAGCAGAGTTGATTTAGCTTCAGATGGTTTTCTGTAGACCTGACCACAGTTAAATTTGTGCTTCTGTACTTAAAAGGGAGCCAAATTTCCCATGGCAAAAACAGTTTTTCTCTTTTAATATTCTGCTTACTTCAACTATTGACATATTGTTGATTTTCTTATCATAAATGTGGGTCCATACTACACTTTAAAGCTTAAATAAAATTGACTTCCTGTCCTTTATACTTCAGTATGAAGGACTTTGGTAACTCTCCTCTTCTATGGTTTAAAAGCAAAAACCATCCATACTCCACAAACAGTATTTAAAGTCCAATGTTCCAAATAATTCAGTAAAATGTCAGATTTTGGGTACTAAAACTGTGTCATATGTTTTATAAAGATTTGTTTTCTTTTTCCTGGTTGTCACAGACTTAAAGAAACATATTTTAACTTACTGAGTAAATGGAAGAGTAAATCAAAGGGTATTTTTGCCAACTCAAAAGAATTCAGTTATTAGGGAAATGCTTCAAACATATACTCAGACAGGTGTTTGGTAAGGAATGGGTTAATGAGGAATAAAAATTTGCAAGCAAGTTCCAGTATCATGGAAAAATATATGAATTGGGAATGTTTGGATAATCTTACAATGTTGCCAGAAGATGTGTAAGGGGTGCGCCACCTCCAGGCCAGTATGAATATTTATAAATACACCTCAAGTTAGCAAGAATATTTTGTTATTTTCTGGTTTTAGATCAGGGCTGCACGGTGGTGAGGATTCCTAGTTCACGCCTCGCTCTTTCTGTGTGGAGTTTGCATGTTCTCCCCATGCATACGTGGGTTCTCTCCGGGTTCTCCGGCTTCCTCCCACCACCAAAGACATGCTCGTTAGGTTAACTGGTGACTCTAAATTGCCCGTGGGTGTGAATGTGAGCGTGCCTGCTGGTCTGTCTCCATATATCAGCCCTGTGATTGACTGGTGACCAGTCCAGGAGGTACCCTGCCTTTCATCTGAGGGCAGCCGGGAAAGGCTCTAGCCCCCTACGTCCCCCAACGGGATAAGCAATATAGAATATGGAGGGCCCTGGATTAATTATCAAGGGCAATAAATAAAAATGTATTGTGCTGTGTAAGTGTATGTTTACCTGATATGACTCTGGCAGTGTGATAACCACAAGTAGTCGTCTTCTGAGTTGGCTTCAGGATGCGAGTTTCGAACCCTCACTGGATCATACGGGGGAGGAATTGACCCTGTTACCATGGTGATGCTTGTGGTGCCACCTGTGGAGGATGAGCCAGTCACAGATTGTCTGTCTGGAACTGTAGGAAAAAAACAGTCAGTCAGAATAACACATGACTTAAACGCCTCAGAACAAGACAAAGTACAATATTTGGAAAAACTCATGTTGTGATAAATTTTCTCTCTCCGATAGACTTGCGTGTACACAAGGAAGTTTCTGTTTTTTTCAGCCAATGTCCCTTTAAGGCCTCCGTAAAGAGTTGACTACCTCCATCCAGAGAAAAATCTCTTATTTGATTAAATGGACTGAACAAACAGATAAATAAAACCTGTCCACACCACATTGGTCACCAGGGCCGATATGACCTGATACCAATGTTAAAACCTTTGCATCCTTAATCTGAGTCTGTGACAAACAGTCCTGAGGACATTTCACTGCATAACTTCTGTCCAAGGTTTCTGCATGTTCCCTCTCCTCCCACCAGTTTTCACACTGATTCAGCAACAACCCACACACTCGAATGCAAAACAAGCAAGGTGAGAGAAATATTTTGGTGCTCTCTCACCCGGTCTCACCTTCGTCTGTTGGGTTGAAGCCACAGAGCAGACAGATGGAAGACACCCAGCGGTTCATGTCCTCCTCAGACTCTGCCACCAGGTACCAGATCCTCTCCTCGGTCCTCAGGTCAAAGACAAAGCTGCTCTCCAGCTCCTTCTTTGTGAACGAGAGGCCAGCGTCCACCTGAGGGAGGGGGGGGATTAAGGGAGAGAAAAAGCAGGAAGACAAGTTTACTATTCAAGGTTATTGTTGGCCTTTTGGCCCTCTGGATGCACAGTACTGCATACATTAAAACAGAGCTCAGCAGAAGTTCAAGCAGCAGGACTGTTTCTGCTCATTAGTCACCACTCGTTCATTTCTCGCCTTTTCAATCTTCCGGCTCACGTGATCAGCTGATTATGGGCGTTCAATCTCCTAAGTGCTCAGCTAATCAGATTCTGCCACAGCCTCTTTTGACCAATCATCAGATTTTAAATCTTTCACAGTCAGGCAGTGGTGCTGAGCGGACGCTGCAGTCCTCCTCCACCCCAGCCACCTCCATTCAGTTCATCAGCAACTAGTCCAGAGCTGATGGAGTCTAATCACCAAAGACTTTGCACATTTCTCTTTCACTAAATTTGTAAACTAAATTATTGTTAAACTCATTAACTCTGTCCTGATTGAAATGTGACATTTAGAAAGTCTGCTTTATCTGGGTTTAACAAGGTGAAAGAATGACGGTATGTTTAAGAATATAGGATGATAAATATTATCAAGTCTTGGCTCACAGTCCCCTTTGTGCTTACCTGCTCGCACAGGTTCAGGTTGATGGTCCTGATTGGTCGGCGGGACTGCGGGTTCTTGTAGTACTGCAGGACGTCGGGCTCGCCGCTCAGCCGACCGCTCCGTAACACAAACCAACGCCTCTTCCATGCCTGAAGGGAACAGAAACGGCAAAAAATATCAGAATGTCCAAGTTTTTTTTTTCCCCATGTGACCTAGCATCCATTTAGATATTAGCGATGCATGAAGACCCTCAAAAGGAATATCAAATTATCTGATAATAACAATAACATTCCTGACTGACCACTGCATGACAGGATGCAAAAACATGATGATATCAGTGCCTGTTTTGAAACCATCCTGACAAAAATATAAGTCCGAGGCAAAATACAAGGTAATTTCTTGTTTTTTTTTTTTTTTTTTTTTTTTTAATATCAAAAAAATGAAAGCAAATGATCTAAATAGCAAAATATCGCCAACATATTTGTGCAATTTAGACAGAGCTCTCTCTTTCACTCATGACATCTTTGGGTTGAAAATATGACCCATGTTATTTGTAGATCTTCCCTGTTTATCATACTACTGATCATTACAATGAATCCTCTGGAGACTCCGGGACCCAGTTGGGTACTTTTAGCCACTTTTTAATTTTTAATAGTCAATGTTTTTTTCTGTATTCACTGTTTTTAATGCTAATAGCATGAGATTTTCCAAAAGTAAATGATTTTGATCAAGGTTAAAAATTGCAACATCACTTTTTCTGCGGGGACCCATTTGGGTCCCAAGGGTGCTAAGTGTGAGTTTTTGATATAAACTTGCACTGCTCAAATAATAATGCAACAAAATCCATGCTGTCATTTTTTTTTTTTTTAAATATACAAGGCTCTAATAACTTCACCCCAAACACTCCACTCTGGAATTCACATTTGGAAAATATTTTAGATTGCCTGGTTTTCATGTTATAGTGGGGGCTGCTGCTGAAAAAAGCCAGAAAATATAAAAAAACAAAAAACAAAAAAAATGCTTAAAAATAAATAAAAACTGTCTTTCTGATTAGGGCTTACGCTAACTAAAAGAAAATGAATGTAAATGATTTTGATAGCACTTTTGGGTCTCAGGGGTCGTCAGTGTGCGTTTGTCTGCGGGGGACCCTGGAGAATTGAGGAAATTGCTTCATTTTCAAACATAAGGTGCTTTATTAAAATATAAAGCATGTAGACAACTTTAGCACAAGCAGAAGCTCTTATAATCCTTCTATCGTCCTCCTACTACCCAGCTGTACTCTGGTATTTCTCCCATGTCCTCAGTGTTACAGTCCAGTGCACATGAATGTTAACCAAACTCCACTCAAAGAGAGTTGCTCAATGTTTGACACTTCTCTCAGGTTGTTGCCATCATGCACTTAGCATTATGGGTACGGTCCATCTCCCATGAGCCATCCACAGGATGGATGACACCTCATTTTTCATACATGACTCACTGTCACTGTGTGCATGCAGGATTAGTGTCCAGGTGGGTAAAGGTCGTGGTTATTTAAAGGTGTGAAGCAGAGCATGAAGAAATGATTTAATTTTTAAAAAGCAGCTGCAAAAGAGAATTTTGTCCAACAAGAGAATTATTCCGCCTGCACGTGTCTGCAAGTGTGCAAATGAGTTTCCAAAGAAAACAAATCCATTCCTTGTGATCCCTGCTTCATTGTGTTTTCCTAACAAAACCAACGTGACTCAAAAGTTGTGCCCATGTGTTTGTGTTTGATCAAAGTACACAGCAATTAAATACTGTCAAGAATGCCCCCCCCACCAATCTCTGTCCAAACATTCACCGGAAGAGGAAATAGCTGGACGGGAAATGCAGCCAAGACATCACAATAGCTGTCTGTGTTTTCTCTCTGTGTTTGATGCTCTGTCGTCCTCTGGCAGGATGAAGAATGAAGATATCTTTCTGTTACATCTAATAAAAGGCCTAAGTCACTTATTTTCAGAGGATGTTTTAAAATCTGTTAAGGATCTGTTGATTTTAGTTCCAGATTTGTGGCAAACTCAGATTCTATCAAAGGGAAAGAAAGCATCCCAGACTGTTTATACTCTTTTATGGGTTTGGACTCAAAATCTTTCTGTTGAATTCAGGAAGCCAAGGATGTGATAACAGCTCTGAGTTAACAGGATATTTAGAGGATAAGGCTGTCAAAATTTTAGATGACAGTTTCTGATAGTTTGAAGTTTCAGTCCATACAGCAGGGGTGTCAAACTCAGGGCCTGGGGGCCAAATTGGGCCTGTTATACAGTTATACCTGGCCCGCAAGATCAGATCATGTTTTATTATAACTGGCTCATGGGTATGAGGTCTGTAGACTTCCTCCAATAGGAGAATGTAAACTTAACCTTTATGATTTTAAATATCCTTAAATCATAAAAATGTAAAAAAGTAAAGGGTAAAAATAATTTAAAAAACATTAGAAATGTGGGAAAATGTGTTTTCATTTCCTATTTTCAATTTTGTCTCTCACAATAACAACCTATAATTAGGATTTTGACTTTTTTTTTTTCTACATATTTTGACCTTTTCACAATTTTAGATAGTGAGTCATATGTTGACTTTAACTCTTAATTTTGATTTTTATCTCATATTTTTGCCTTCTAAAAAAATTATTTTGACTTTTAATTAGCTGTTTTGCCCTTTTGAAGCAGTACATTTGGCTTTTAATCCCATATTTTGACCCTCACAACTCAAAATGTCACATTTTTTTCATGTTTTGACCTGTTAAACTCCTTACTTTGACTCTTAATCCAATATACTAACCTGTTAGACTCACAATTTAAAATTCTATCACATACTTTGACCTTTCAAACTCATGGATTTAACTTTTCTTATATCTTTGACATTCGATTTTTCTCATATATTTGCCTTCTGAAAACATTATTTTAATTTTTAATTTCATTTTTTTTGTCCTTTTGAACCAATAAATTACTTTTTATGTCAGATTTTGAGCCTTTAAATGTTTTTAAATCTCAGAATCATTAACATCAGTGCTAAGATTTTTTCTCATAATTCATTTCTGGTGAACATGAAGTTGACAGTTTATGGTTATATATGTGGACCCTGTTAGGCTCTCAGGTTAGACCCAAATCCAGAATCTGAATTAACAATGAGATAATTAAGTCAGTTATGTTACTGCGCAGTTAGCTAACATAGCTAATTAAGTTTGTCACATTACAGGGACATGATAGCAGAAAGCTAGCACAGTTGGTTACTGAACAGTTACTCTTTGCTATCAAGAGTTAAATATAACAGTAAGATAATTCAGTTAGTAATGTCACTGTTCAGTTGGAATTACTTCAGTGAGTCAGCTAACAGGAACATGATAGCACATAGCTGTAAATATCAATATATAGATATTTAATGATGGTAGCATCTGGAGTCACTATAAAATCAGAAGTAGCATGGGGGAATGGAGGTTTCTACAGACATGCTAGTAAATAAGAGTAAAAGTTATGTTATACAGTTTGAATTACTTTGGTGTTAGCTAACATAGCTAATTAACATATAGCTAACATTTAACTAGTTTAGTTAGTCACTTTTTTGAAACATGATAGCTGATAGCTAGCACAGTGGGTTACCCAACAATTACTCTTGGATATCAAGAGTTAAAAATAACTAATTTCTTTGGTGTCAGCTAATTTAGCATTTTAGCAATTCATTTTGCCACTTTAGTTAGTCACATTGCAGTAACATGATAGCAGATAACTAGCACAGGTTAGGCTAAGAATTACTTTGGTGTTAGCTGACTTAGCTAGTTAGCTTACAATAAGCTTGTTTTGTTTGTGACATTACAGGAAAAAGTTGGTTCACAGTTGGTGGCTAAAATTTAGCTAGTAAGTCACACGAAAGGGGCATGATAGCAGATAGCTAGCACAGGTTAGGCTAAGAATTATTTTGGTGTTAGCTGACTTAGCTAGTTAGCTAACAATAAGCTTGTTTTGTTTGTGACATAACAGGAAAAAGTTGGTTCACAGTTGGTGGCTAAAATTTAGCTAGTTAGTCACAATAAAGGGACATGATAGCAGATAGCTAGCACAGTGGGTAACCAACAGTTACTCTTGACTATCAAGAGTTAAATATAACGACATAATTAAGTCAGTTATGGCACTCTGCAGTTGGAATTACTTTGGCGTTAGCTAACTTAGCTAGTTAGCTTGTATTTAGTAGGTTAAGTCATTCACATTGGGTAAATTAGGGCTTGTACAGACATGTTAGGAGTACTTGTGCATAACATTTGCACTGTTTGTTGATCTAGCCTGTTTCTTGTGCTTCTGTCACATCACAGTGCTTTGTCATGGCGCTGCAGTGAAGTCTTTTTTTGAAAGACTCATCTCTATGACATTCTGACCACAAGCTTTCCACTTTAACCAGTCGCCTCACTATCTTAAATCCATTTTATCTTCAACCCAGACTAGTTGAATTGTTGTTTTAAGGCAAATTTTTATTTTATTTAAAAGTAAACATTTCTCTTCATTATCACTGTCATTGATTAAACAATTCCAAGCTAATATTTATTTTCTTTGATTACTTTCTTAAACTCGGCCTCCTATTGTCTCTCATTTCTCCTACTTTCACTTTGTCTCCTTCTTTGATCTCTGACCTTGACAGGAAGAGGGCACAATGGGTCTAAAATAACACTTCCTCCATCCTGTTGTCAAACCAAAATTTACAGCAGAATTCAACAACAAAAACTCCCACTAGTCGGTTCCTCTTTCACGACACTATTCCTCCTCTAACCAGCACATCTGATTCTCAGAAATGCGGACCTGTATCCTCCTAACACTTTCAGTCTGATTGCTGTGAGGGAACTGCCATGTCTGCAGTTTCAAACTGTTAGTTTAGAGTTAAAGTATATTTTTTTGCCAACTTGGAACTCCTCAAGATGGAACTGAGGCCGGTCACGACTATTTCTGCTTTACCTATACAGCTTTAATTCCACTGTTGAACTCTAGTTTTGTTAGCTGTTTGTTTTCGTGCTGAGGACCCAGGGTATTACTCCCTTTGGTTCAGCTCCAGTCATGGGTGTGTTAGTGTATTTCTAAATCTTTTAAATCTTCAGGGACGCCCCCTCCTACAACAGGGCCCAGCTGAGAGTGATTAATTATTACATAACACACTCAACTTTCAACAAAACAGGGAGTGTATAATGAGGTGCGCTCCTCAAACTCTGGCCCGATACTCCACATGAGAGATGAGCAGAGTCGGCCTGCTATAGTGCTCCGTGTGACTGTGTTGACAGTGGACACACAGCTGGGAAGACTGTGTGTGTGTGTACACAGGAGATTGTATATACCATCATGGCTCAATGTATACACAGTCCTAACAATGGACTCTCTTTTGAGGCTCTGTTTTGGATCCTTGTCCTCACGTCTCTTTCTATTCTTCTGAACTTTCTTTTCCACTTTGACCTGCACACTCAGCACTATTTCTTTTTCTGTATGTGACTGGGAAATAACTTGGAAATAAAAAATTGCTGTTGTCATTGCGGTGTGTTGATTAGAGGAACAGTAAAAATGAAATCATGAGTAGAACATCAGCCAATTAAAATAACAGGATCTATTATCTATATCATGTCAAAGACCGGTGTTATGGTTTAATGAGTGACCGTGCTAACTGTTGCTCGACATGCTAGTTAGACTATTTCATGTATACAGGTCATATTCATCTATGGAACCTCCTGTACAAAGCGTTTGGAGAGGGCGAGACTTAAAAAAAAAAAACCCTGAGGGTGATTGCACCCCCACATTCATGATGGGCCAATCAGAGCGACAAGACAAAATTAAGAAGTAGACATTAGGGATGGGAATCACTAATGGCCCCCTGATATATTATCATGATACTCAGGTCATGATTTGATATTATTGCAATTTTAAACATTTTGCAATACAGTGAGTATTGTAAGACCGTATATTGCAATCTACCCCAATTTTTAAACTGATTAGCTGATTTAGCATTAGCCTTGCACTCATGTTTGTAATATTCCTGCAATATTTTATTTACTAGTGCTAGCATAGCATTTTTTGTTTGTTTTTTTATAGATTTATTTTTGGGCATTTTTGTGCCTTTATTAGACAGAGGAGGACAGTGGATAGAGTCGGAAACAGGGTCAAGAGTTGGGGAGAGACGTGCGGTAAAGGGCCTCAGGCTGGATTTGAACCCAGGCCGCCCACATACATGGGGAGCGCCGTTAACCACCAGGCCACCTGCTCCCCATAGCATTGTTTTCTGATTGTCTTTTTCTTTTTGTGTACGACAGCGCCAGTCTGGAAGGCATTTTAACGATCACACTCAGAGAAAAACTGTCACGCGACCACCATTCTTTGCTGCTGCAATGGCTCCTTTGGTTCTTCTTCGCTGCTCTAAAAACGGTAGCCCATGCATGCAGTGTTTCCGGCAGTGAAGAAAAATTGATTTCTGGTTTATAGTGCTAACATTTAGCATAGTTGAACGAAGCAAAACATAAAATTAAACCAAGCGGTATTGGATCAGTGCATAGACTCATACACGCTGATACCAATAGCTGCATTTTAAGCAGTAACGGATGTATTTCCGATACTGGAATCAGAACGACTCTACTTCATACTCACTTTCTTCACTGACAAGTTTCTGATAAATACTTCTCTGACTTATACACACATATTTAGATAGATAAACTTTATTGTCTGTCTGAGAAGTGACAGAAATTCGTCTTTGACAAGGCTCAAACAAAACATAAGGACTAACATAAAAACACAACTTTAAAATAAGATTTCAAGATCATTATGCAAAATACCCTTTTTCAGACTTTTCTAGCTAAAATATTTGCCCCTGGCCTGCCCACAATCCCTCCAAGAACTAGAAAAATCCATTCCCCCCTCCCTCTCTTTCTCTGCCTTTCTGAAAATGTGTGCTAAAACAAGCCGTTCTCAGATGTTCCCCTCATGATGTCATGTGGGGAGTTAGCCCCGCCCCCAGGTTCGGTTGGCCCTCCCCGCTTGGAAGAAAGTTCCACCCTCCTCTCCTGACCCTCCACTCAGCTGGCAGCTGAGAGGAGGATCAGGAGAGCCACATCCATTAAGCCACATTCACTTCCTAAAAGGGGCGGAGTCATACAGCTCATTAGCATTTAAAGGCACAGACACAGAAACAGCTCATTCTAAGAAACAGAGGGGTTTTTAAACATGCAAACATCCTATACTTGAGTGTTTTTTCAACAACAAACTTTACAGACATGTTTTTGGGACCTCTAAGACCAATATAAACTCGTTTTAGAAGGGTCAAATATGTGACCTTTAAAACCAAAAGAGTCATAATAAAGGAGGGAGGATTATTTAAATCAACAGCTGATAAAAACAAGCATTGTGTAGTGTCTTTTTAATTGTTCAAGGTGGTTAGTGCAGAGGGAACGAAGGATTTTTTAAAAATATTTTTCCATTTGAAATCATTTTTCTATTCAAGCACATTATAATCAGCTGATAAAAATACTAGAAATAGGCACACATGCATAATCTTGAACACACTTTATCTTTTTAATGTCAAATAATAATTTACAGCAGACTGGAGTAGATGCTGAAATAATCGCCTCATTATAAGACACGGGGAATGTGTTGCGAATTAAGAACCTGATTGGATGGAAAACCAATTCCCAGAATCAGCTAGGGATTATGGGAGAAAAGTAAATATTTTTAGATTTATCTGAATTTTAGAGTTTGGAGTTAGTTATAAGTTTGCCATTCAGGCATGAAAACTAAACACTGATTTTAATGCTGACAAACACACTACAAACATGGCCGACCACCAACACAGGAGAGAAAGTGAAGAAGAAAGAAAGATAACGAGCTGATGAGATGGAGATGTAGAGGTTTACTACACAGAGGCGAGTTTTCTTTGGGAAGGAAAAAGATGAAGAGAAAGTATGTAGAGGAGAGATGAGATTAGCCCAACTCACTGCCAAGGCATGCCAGATATGCAGCGTATGTGTGTGTGTGTGTGTGTGTGAACAACTGCCTAAGCGGCTTCTTTACTGGAAAGCATGCCGAGCTGCCGTTTGAGAAACAGCCTTGACCTCACTTCTGTTTCTTTACAGATTAATATTATCGTTTTGGGTGCATGGCTGCTTTTTCTTTCCATGTATGAACCTTTATTTAATCCTCTGGTTATAAGGCCAGGTTATGTCACCTAAACAAATGAGGTAGGTCAGTTTTCCTTGTGCTGAATATGTTTTAGTTTATGATAAATGTGTGTGAATGTTTGTTTGTGCCCTCCAGGTGCCAAAGGAGCAGCTGTTGGTGTGTACTTGGACTGCAATCCAAGCTCCCAGCACATCTGTAAGACTGTAGGTAGAGAGCAGGTAGCAGAAAAGTACAGTACTCACATAACGCCGGAGTTTCTTCTCTGGTGGAGATTTTCGCAGCCAGCCTTCACACACAACTTCATCTGCTTCACTCATCTTGAGGACAAAACACTTTATTATCTGGCTCTCCAATCAGCTGATCAGGCATCCAGTGTTAGTGCTGACACACTAATGGGAAGTTAAGACTTAACTGAAGTTAAGACATCCGCCATCAGTGCAAACAGCCCAGTTCTCTTCAAACCAGAGGGTCAGGTCCACTGTTAAATCTCTGAGGAAACCTCCAGGTGATCCTGTTCTGTAATGAATGAGCTCTGCTGGATGTTCATCCACGTCTCCAGTAGTTTCCAGCGGCTACTCTAACCACGACTGAGTCACACCTCCTTCAGAGAGCGTTTCTATTTCCCAGCAGACTCCCTCTTCCCACATTTCCTCCCTCCTCTCTCTCTCTCTCTCTCTCTGACCGTGCCGTAACCAAATACAATGCCTCGGCTCGGACATTCCTTCACTCCTCTCCTCCCACTTTTCCATCCTCCTTCTTCTTCTCACTCCTCCCCTTCTGCTCTGCTTAGTATAACAGGAAACCCCCCTGTTGATATGTGTGTCCATGTGAGAGACAGTTTTCACATGCTCAAAGACCTGAAAATATCTGACATCTCCTTAAATAATCACTGGATTTTAACATGCTGGCATTATTCTTGAATACTAGTGTAGATTAAAGAGTGAAATAAAGACCTCCACTGTACCTGGAGGTGGTTGAACACAGCCATGAACCTTCAAGAATAGTCATGTGCAGACAGGGCCGTCCATAAGTGGGGATAAAGGGGAGTGCTTTCTAGGGTCCAATGAAGTCAGCAAAATCATAGTCCACTGTAAAGTTAAGCTGTGATATCCATATTAAATATTTTTTCCCGTATAATAGCTACTTGTGTGTAAATAACTTTCATAAAAATCAGAATTATAATGTGTTAGAAATGGAAAAATGGTAGGAATGGTGGTGAATTGGGATTAAAAAGTGGCAGAAATGGCTGCACAAGGTTGTGATATGGGATAAATAAAAAGGGAAAATTGGTATAAATTTACAAAAAATTGGTTAACTGAGGCAGAAAAACAGGCAGACAGTGGCAGAAATAGATTAAACAGTCAAAAATGGGCATACCAACTTGGGAAATTTCGTTGAAAATGGCAAAAAAAAAAGGGCATAAAAAGTGTTAATAGTGGCAGTAATGGGTAAACAGAAGCAACGGTAGGTGAAAAGGTCCAAGAATTGGTTAAGAAGTGGCAAAACCAGGCAGATAAAGTGGTGGAAATTGTTTAAAAGTGACAAAAAAGGATTCAAAGTGAAAGAAAATGGCAGAAAAAGTGGTGAAGGGGATTACCAGTGGCTTGAAATGTGCAGAAAAGATGGCGAAGGGGCATTAAAAAGTGACAAAAAATGGGCTAAGAGTGGCAAGAATGTGTGAGAATGGGCAGAAAAAGGTGGGAAATGGTAAAACAGGTTAAAATGTGGCAGAATTGTGATCAGTGTAAAGAAAGGGATAAAAATAGAAAATGCATGAAGTTTCACAAAATTTATGAAAAGTGGAAAATAATAGTGGCAAATAAGGACGGGAAGAGATGTTAAAAAGTGGTACATATTACCCATTCTCTGGGTTTATTAGGGGCCCATTCTCTGGGTTTATTAGGGGCCCATTCTCTGGGTCTGTCAGGGGCCCATTCTCTGGGTTTATTAGGGGCCCATTCTCTGGGTCTGTCAGGGGCCCATTTTCTGGGTCTATCAGGGGCCCATTCTCTGGGTCTGTCAGGGGGCCATTTTCTGGGTCTGTCAGGGGCCCATTCTCTGGGTTTATTAGGGGCCCATTCTCTGGGTCTGTCAGGGGCCCATTCTCTGGGTTTATTAGGGGCCCATTCTCTGGGTCTGTCAGGGGCCCATTCTCTGGGTTTATTAGGGGCCCATTCTCTGGGTCTGTCAGGGGCCCATTCTCTGGGTCTGTCAGGGACCCATTTTCTGGGTCTATCAGGGGCCCATTCTCTGGGTCTGTCAGGGGGCCATTTTCTGGGTCTGTCAGGGGCCCATTTTCTGGGTTTGTCAGGGGCCCATTCTCTGGGTCTGTCAGGGGCCCATTCTCTGGGTTTGTCAGGGGCCCATTCTCTGGGTCTGTCAGAGGCCCATTTTCTGGGTCTGTCAGGGGCCCATTCTCTGGGTCTGTCAGGGGGCCATTTTCTGGGTCTGTCAGGGGCCCATTCTCTGGGTTTGTCAGGGGCCCATTTTCTGGGTCTATCAGGGGCCCATTCTCTGGGTCTGTCAGGGGCCCATTCTCTGGGTCTGTCAGGGGCCCATTCTCTGGGTTTGTCAGGGGCCCATTCTCTGGGTTTGTCAGGGGCCCATTCTCTGGGTTTGTCAGGGGCCCATTCTCTTGGTCTTTCAGGGGCCCAATGTATGTGCAGACCCACCTTTCACATATTTTTCAAACATCATTTTGTTTCTAGCATAAATCTGACCAAATGTCCATGTTTTTATTTTTATGCAGATATTTTCATAAAATTTTGCAAAATATACCATTTGAAATCATATAAAAATGTTCTAATTCTTTTTAAGGCATCTGGTGATCCCCAGTCTCTTGGGACACCCAGTGTCTTGGGACCAGCCCCACGCTGAGAACCACTGAGCTAACATTGTATTAGTGCTTCTAGGAAGCTGCTTAAATATCAATCCTAAAATTTTTTTAAAAAATATTTTGAGAACAGGTTGGTCATTATTCTTCTCCTCAGACTTAACAACCATGGCTTTGTGATTTAAAGAGCAGCTGATCTAAGCTATGCTGGTACCTACAGACTGTATGCACATCTACATTTTTAATAAGATTCTCCAAATATTTTTGATAATGGATGGGTAGATGAAATTCTTTCACTCAGATTTAATGAAATACTGCAGGATTATAATACTCTTCCTCATAGAGAATGGATCTTCATCCAGCAGTGTCCAATAAAGATGAGAGCTGTCCTTGTTGCTGCTTTCACCTCCTGGAGAAACCAACGGATTTGTGATGAAGGCTGACATCTTGTGGCCTTTTTAAGTAGTTAGTTTGAGAGTAAATGGCTTTATCCCATTAAGTATTGAATGAGGCAGTATTTCATCATATCTGTAAACATGTTCTGTGAATTCAAACCAAATAAGTCAGAGTCATCAGGATCAAAACTAGATTTAAACTTCATATTACTCTGATAGAAACCCTTCATGTGCTTCTCTGTTAATGCTATATGTATGACAATCCAAACCAGATAGACTTTTTCATATTAGTCTTTTATCGGCACACTAATATTTGGATAAACGCAGGCTGCTGCCCTCGCTAAATCACTGATTTGATTTGAATGTTTCCGTCATTGCGACGATTAAAGGTAATATGCATGAAATACTTAAAGCTGCTCCAGCTAAGGCACCAAATAAACCATTATTGGTGTTAAATGTATTTAGTATAAACATGAATGCATATTTAGACTAACTAATACTCTCATTTGATTATGAGGTCTTAGATGTGTATGGAGATTAATGCCTGAAATATCATTCCTTCCATGGTCTCACTTGAAGAGGGCAGTGTGATAAAAAAATAATTTGCCTCCTGAAATTGAGCATAGCGTCTTTACAAATACTCATCATGCCTTTATATTTGTATCTGATGTCAGCTTTTTATTCATCTCTGACTCTCAACCACAGCTGGACAAAGGTTAAAACTAAGTACTTATCAGGGGAGTGTCCTTTAATCCTCCTAACATGTTGTAGTTTTTCATGTATAGCTCTGTAAGTCATTATTATTGCAGTATCTATTTATCAATAGAATTCAGATGTAGTATTTCAAATGTCAGGGAATTATAAAAGGTCCAACGGGGTATTTTTACTTCTCCTTTTCAATTAAAAAGACAGGGCACAAGATAATTACAGCGACCAGCGAGACAAACTGATAATGAAGCCACAAAATTTAACGTTAATTTGTTGCCTGAAACGCCCCCAAATATTCTTTCCTGCCCTTATCCAATATACTTTTAAGTCCATGCATTTTTATGTGTGTATGTAGCCACGATATATCATAAACATCATTATTGATGTGAATTTTTAAATAGTTCAGTCAGGAGGAGTCCAGCAGACTTGGCTTCACTCTACTGCTCATCCTATCCTAAGTTCTATCTGTTGCACATCTAAGCCATCATGGCCGAGCTGAAGGCTCTTTTGGGACCTTTTTGCCACTTTATATTTTTAACAGTCAGGGATACTGTGATAATGCTAATGGCATGAGATTTTCAAAAATGAATGGGTTGGATCAAGGCTATCCTCACTTTTTCTGCAGGGACCCATTCGGGCCCCAAGAGTCCAAAGTTTAGGTTTTTGATTTAACTTGTGCTGCTCAAAGAAAAATTATGCAGCAAAATCCATGTTGTCTGCAATTCATGATTTATATTTTGTGTTTTTCTTGTTAAATAAGGGGTGCTATAAGAATAAAAATGGCATAAAAATGTAAAAAATATTTCAAAAATCACTGCAGACTTTATCGCTCTGAGTAGGGCTTAGGCTGATTAAAAGCTTTAAGCTTAAAAAATATTGATTTATAAGATTTTCATAGCACTCTTTCTGAAGGGCCCCGTTTAGGTCCCAAGGGTCCTAAGTGTGGGATTTTTTTTTTAAATAAACCCATACTGTTCAATTAATAAAGCAACAAAATCCATATTTTTATAATTTATTGACATAAAGCTGTAATAACTTCCCCCCAAACACTCCACTCTGCAATTCATGATTTATATTTTGCATTTTCTTGTTAAGATAGGTAATGCTATAAAGACAAAAATGGCATCAAAATCTGCCATTACAAAGCAGCAAACAGGTATTTGAAGCTGCTGGTGCCTCTGGAGTCCCACCAACCTCAAGGTGTAGGATCCTCCAGAGGCTTGCAGTCGTGTATAAACCTACTATTCAGCCACCCCTAACCAATGCTCACAAGCTGAAACGGTTGCAGTGGGCCCAGAAATAAATGAAGACTCATTTTCAAACAGTCTTGTTGACTGATGAGTGCCATGCAACCCTGGATGGTCCAGATGGAGGAGTAGTGGATGGTTGGTGGATGGCCACCATGTCCCAACAAGGCCGGGACGTCAACAAGGTGGGGGCGAAGTCATGTTTGGGCCGGAATCATGAGGAGAGAGCTGATAGGCCCCTATAGGGTCCCCGAAGGTGTGAAAATGACCTCAGCAAAGTGTATAGAGTTTCTGACTGACCACTTTCTTCCATGATACAAAAAGAGAGCCGTGCCTTCTGTAGCAAAATTTTCTTCATGCATGACAATGCTCCATCTCATGCTGCAAAGAATCCCTCTGTGTCATTGGCTGCTATGGGCATAAAAGGAGAGAAACTCATGTTGTGGCCCCCATCCTCCCCTGACCTCAACCCTACTGAGAACCTCTGGAGCATCCTCAAGCTAAAGATCTATGAGGGTGGGAGGCAGTTCACATCAAAACAGCAGCTCTGGGAGGATATTCTGACATCCTGCAAAGAAATTCAAGCAGAAACTCTCCAAAAACTCACAAGTTCAATGGATGCAAGAATAGTGAAGATGATATCAAAGAAGGGCTCCTATGTTAACATGGAACTTGTCCTGTTAAGATGTTTTTGATTGAAATAGCTTTGATTTCAGTAAATATGACCTCCTGATGCTGCAGTTTCTACAAATGACCATTTTCAGTTCTTTACAACCTATAAAATGTTTTAAAACTCTGTTGTTTTTAATAATGTGGAACAGTGCATTTTGAGGTTTTTATTTGTTAAAAAATAATTTTTGTCATTATGAGGTTTGTTCAAAAACATTTGAATTATGCTCTAATGGCTGATGACTTGAAAAATATTCTGACTGTCATTTGCATTAATATTTAGGAAAATCAGAGAGAAATATCATTTGCACAATAATGTGGAACGTGGTGTATTAATACTTCTTCCACTTTACAGGAGTCCGTATTTTTAAACTCTTTCAGCCTGAAAAATACACAACAAATATGAATGACATTTTTTGTAGTAACTCAACAGTGTTTTTTTTTAAATCCAAACACATAACAACAAAAGAAAACTAAAAAACCCCAAAAACTTTCATAAAAATATTTCAAAGAATATTTACTTACTATTGTTATTGGGCCCTGAGATGGGTCAATGATTGGCAGCAACATTGATTTTGATGCATTATTTCAGTGTTGGGTTAAAAAAAAAAAATTACTGCCCCCTCCACAAAAAAAAAGGAAAAAAAAGAAAAAAAAAAGAGAGAGAAAAGAAAAAAAAAACATCGATGAAATACATTTTAAGAGTATCCGAATAATTTTATTATTATGCCCTGAGATGTGTCAGTCAGTGACTGACGCATCATTACGTCAAATATAAATTATATTTTAGGGATTTTAACCCTTTAAAGGTCAGTATGTTTATACAACACCACAGTTTTTTTAATCGAAAACAAAACAAAAATTTCCAAAAAATACATTGTCAAGTAATATTTTATTATTATTATTATCAGGCCCTGAAATATACACACACACTCTTAGTTTTTTTTTTTTTTACACACACACCATTATTCAGCATCTTTACACACGTATAATTTCAGAAAACAGTAAAAAATGTGAAATTTCAGGTCAGTGGTGTGCAAACTTTTCCACAGAGGACCAGATACAGAAATACATAAGGTTGGTAGAGCCACTTTCATTTTCCTCGCCATGAGGATTTTAAAGTTAGTAAAACTAATCCAAAAGTTAACACATGTTTAGTGACTCAGTACGCCAAAATGCCTAATTAATGGCTGACAGGGCAAAAAGACAGTCAATTTCAGGAATTCTGGGAGCCACTCAGATTTCAGGGGTTCCCGTTTGGCCGTGGCTACCACTGGCTCTGACAATGAAATGTTACTGCCGCTGATATTCGCTGCGATAATCTATCAGGACATTATTTGTCAAGATATCTTCTTGTCAAAATGATTGTTTACAGAGCTAGCATGGTAGCACTGCCTTGTGCTGAAACTAAAAATTACAATACAGTTAAGCACAAGCGTCATGTTTTTCATTTTATTTATTTAAATGGGCTGAGGGCGCATTTGGCACCCAGGCCACATTACATCATTTAGTCATTTAGGCATACTCAGTCACTGAACATACACTATATTGCCAAAAGTATTTGCTCACCTCCCTTGACTCTCATATGAACTTAAGTGACATCCCATTCTTAATACATAGGGTTTAATATGACGTCAGTCCACCCTTTGCAGCTGTAACAGCTTCAACTCTTCTGGGAAGGCTTTCCACAAGGTTTAGGAGTGTGTTTATGGGAATCTTTGACCATTCTTCCAGAAGCACATTTGTGAGGTCACACACTGATGTTGGATTAGAAGGCCTGGCTCTCAGTCTCTGCTCTAATTCATCCCAAAAGTGTTCTATCAGGTTGAGGTCAGGACTCTGTGCTGGCCAGTGAAGTTCATCCACACAAACCTCTCTCATCCATGTCTTCATGGACCTTGCTTTGTGCACTGGTGCACAGTCATGTCAGAACAGAAAGGGGCCATCCCCAAACTGTTCCCACAAAGTTGGGAGCATGGAATTGTCCAAAATCTCTTGGTATGCTGAAGCATTCAGAGTTCCTTTGATTGGAACTAAGGGGCCAAGCCCAGCTCCTGAAAAACAAGCCCACACCATAATCCCCCCTCCACCAAACTTTACACTTGGCACAATGCAGTCAGACAAGTACCGTTCTCCTGGCAACCGCCAAACCCAGACTCGTCCATCAGATTGCCAGATGGAGAAGCACGATTCATCACTCCAGAGAACGCGTCTCCACTGCTCAAGTCCAGTGGCAGCGTGCTTTACACCACTGCATCCATCGCTTTGCATTGCACTTGGTGAGTTAGGGCTTGGATGCAGCTGCCTGGCCATGGAAACCCATTCCATGAAGGTCTCTACACACTGTTCTTGAGCTAATCTGAAGGCCACATGAAGTTTGATGTGCCTCAGTATACGCTGACCCTGCTCTGTCATTTTACGTGGCCCACCATTTCATGGCTGAGTTGCTGTCGTTCCCAATCGCTTCCGCTTTGTTATAATACCACTGGCAGTTGACTGTGGAATATTTAGGAGCGAGGAAATTTCATGACCGGACTTGTTGCACAGGTGGCATCCTATCCCAGTACCACGCTGGAATTCACTGAGCTCCTGAGCGCGACCCGTTCTTTCCCAAATGTTTGTAGAAACAGTCTGCATGCCTAGGTGCTCGGTCACATTTGACCTTACATCACACATTCATGGCTATTTTTTTCTATCTCATTTGTTCTTTTTCAGACAGTTCTTGCCCTTTCCACTGACTTGCCAGTCAGCTTCACCATGTTGAACAGCACCTCCCCTCCATCTTCTACCTACGGAGTCTTTTCTCTCGTGCTAGGATGCTTCAACACCAGAGTTGGTACGTACATGCTCACCACCTTCACCATCAGCAGCATCCTCCTCCTGGTCCCTCCCTGCATCTTCGTCCTCTACATTGGACACCAGCGATCTCAGCAACAAGGCTCTGCTTCAACCATGAGCCACTCTGACTTCTTTACCTACCACATGGTTGTCATCGAGCTGATGAGTGTCCCTGGGACCACATTCTGCTGTTGTGGTGTCCATGTTGACCTTCCCTGCATGGTCAAGCTGGGTTTCTACTTTCTGAGCCTCAATGCTCCAGCACAGATGTTTTTTCACATCCTGACCTGTGTGGAGCGCTACCTGGCTGTTGTTCATCCGATCACCTATCTTAGCCTGAGGTCAGCCAGGGGGATCAGAGTCAGGAATATGGCTGCTGCCTGTGCCTGGCTGCTGAGCACTGCATCTTCTTGTGTCTCCTTAGTGGCAGATCAAATCGCCATTTCCATTTTATCTTTCCTCATCACAGCCTTCTTCCTAATGATCGTCTCTTTCTGCAGCATCTCTGTTCTCTGTGCTCTTAATCGTCCTGGGCCAGGGGAAGGGGGCAGGGCCAGACAAGTTGACCCATCAAAAATGAAGGCCTTTCACACCATCGTGGCCATACTGGGGTCATTGCTGTTCAGAGTGGTGGAGAACATGTTGACCATTTTTTTGTTTAGCTCTGGAAAGAGAATGATTTGTGAGGTGTGGATACCAGGAATGTGGTTGTTGCTACCTAGCAGTCTGGTGCTACCTCTGCTCTTTCTACAGAGAGCAGGAAAACTACAGTGCTGGAAAAATCAGCAGATGAGGATGAGCTAAGAACACAGCTTAACTTAGAAAGAAACTTTTTATGAGTTTAGTGTTAGCAGTGTTAGCATCCTGGCTGACAGTCCCCTCACTTTGGAGCTGTAAAGAGTGTTTTGCTGTTATTGGATTCTGATGTTGGAATTACTCATTTATGCTACTTTTTAACCCGTTTCACTACTTTTCCATCCACCATTGCCACGTTTTTTTGACCCATTTCAACCGACTTTTGGACCTTTTTTGTGCCTTCTATTTGGAACTAATTTGACCTCTCCTTTTTTTTTTGCCACTTTTTTCAGAATTTTGTCTTTTTTGCCTTTTTCCCCATATGCCATTTTCCCTCTGTAGACCCACTATGTCCATTTTTCAAATTTTTGCTTATTGCGCAGTTTTGTAATTTTTGCCACCTTCTGCCAATTCATTGCCACTTTATACCAATTTTTGCCCAATTTGGTCATTTTGGCATCTTTGCCACTTTCACCCCATTTTCTCCACTTTTAGGCCATCTTTGCAATTGTGTCTTTGTCCCACCCCTTGCACATTTTTGCAATATTTCACCCTTTCTTGACATTTATGCCAATTTTTGCCCTATTTTGCTTATTTCAGCAGCTTTGTTTTAGTTTTTGCCACTAGGGTCACTTTTTACCCCCTTTTTAAAACTCTTTGGCCATCTTTGTATTTTATTTTATTTTATTTTATTTTTTGCCACACACTACTAATTTTTGCCACCTTTAACCCATTTCAGCCATTTTCTGATGTTTCCAGCCCTTTTTGTTTTGCCACATTACCCTATAGCACCCATTTTTGCAACTCCATTTTGTCACTTGTCACCCTTTTTGCGCTTTTATGTTTCCATTTTTGCCCCATTTTGCTCTTTTAAGATACTTTTCTGATTTTTTTTTTTTTTGCCTGTCTTTGCCACTTTTAATCCATTTTTGCCACTTGAAGGCCATCTTTGCACATTTTTGGCACTCCTTGCACATTTTTGCCACTTTGAGCCTGCTTCTGCAACTTCTTTGTCACTTTTTGACCATAGCCCTCAATAATCCCCATTTTTTGCCACTTTATGTCAATTTTTGCCCCATCTTACTCATTTCAGCCACTTTATTTTACTGTTTTTTTTTTTTTTTTTTTTTTTGCCAATCTTGGTCACTTTTTTTTATACCCCCTTTCCCCAACTTTTGGGCCATCATTGTGATTGTTGCCACACTTTGCACATTTTTGCCACTTAATGCCCATTTTTGCTACTTTAAGGCCACACCTTGTATTTTTTTTTGCCACCTTTTGCCACTTTTTGCCACTGTATGCCCCTTTTGCAACATCTTTTTGCCATTTTTTGCCCATAACCCTACAGCTCCCATTTTTGCCACTTTCATTCCATTTTTTCCTACCTTTAGGCCATCTTTGTATTTTTTTGCCCCATTTTGCACATTTTTCCACTTTGAACCTGCTTCTGTAACGTCTTTGTCACTTTTGACCATTACCTGCTATATCCCTCATTTTTGCAACATTATGCCCATTTTGCCCCATCTTACTCATTTCAGCCACTTAATTTACTTTTTTGCCAGTTTTGGTTACTTCCCCCCCTCCTTTTTCCAACCTTTAGGCCATATTTGTATTTTTTTTTCCACTCTTTACACCATTTTTTCCACTTTATGCCTGTGTCTGCAACTTCTTTGCCATTTTTCGCACATTTCAGGCATTTTCTGACATTTTTTGCCACTTTTTTGCACAATGCCCTATAGCACCCATTTTCCCCTCTTCTTAATGCCACTTTCCCCCAGTTTTGCCACTTTAAACCCAATTTGTCTACTTTAAGGTCAATTTATTTTTTACCACCTTTTGCATATTTTTGCCACTATTATCTCCTTTTGCAGCTTCTTTTTGCCACTTTTTGGCCCTTTTCAGCCATTTTCTGATATTTCCCCCTTTTTTTGCTGCATTTTGCCCATTACCCTTTGGTGCCCATTTTTGCCCATTACCTTATAACGCCCATTTTTGACACCTCTTTTTTTGTCATTTGTTACCCTTTATTGCCCCTTTAGGCCCATTTTTTGCCACTTTCATCCCATTTTTTTTCCAACTTTTAGGCCATCTTTGTATTTTTTTTGCCAGTCCATACACACATTTTTCCACTTTATGCCTGTTTCTGCAACTTCTTTGTCATTTTTCGCACATTTCAATCATTTTCTGACATTTTTTGCCCTTTGTTGCACAATGCCCTGTAGCGCCCATTTTTCCACTTCTTTATATCACTTTTTGCCCATTTTAGCCATTTGCTGATGTTTTTTTCCACTTTTTTGACAGGCCCAGGGCAGGGGTTCACAGTGGGGTAGTGGTTTGATAGCAGAGAGTAATCTTAAAACAACAGCTATAGATTTACAGTGAGATGAACCTGGATTCTGATGGTAGGAATGGTAAAGACATGATGTGATAGTGACGACTGTAGCCGGGTTTGCTCTGAACATGCTGGGGTCGCTTCAACAGAGTCAAGCTCAGCTGTCTCATCTCTGGAGTTTAAATCCATGCTGGCACCTCCTGGTTAATGAAAGTGTGAGAAAACTCTGGGTCATGAAACTACACAACCATATCACCCATACAAAGATGACAGAGGAGGAGGACTTTAATTCTTTCCCTCATGCAGCTTCTTTAGAGTTTGGCTGATTTTTAACTGGGTGTCTTATCTTTGTTTGCAGCTTCTTTCATGTTAATGCAGGTATTTCAGCCTTTCAGTGCTCTTTTAAATGATCAGGTTGATTCAGTCATTGCTTTTGTTTTGGATGTTTGCAGGAACTTTTTAAATTTGCATATTTTCCCTCATGTAAGTGGTTAAAGCCGTCGCTAGTTCTCTCTTCTCTGCCACCTTAGCCTTTGCATATGGAAAGTGTTTCTAAATAAATGGGCCTTACCTCAGATACATGTGAGTGAGATTTATCAACAGCATTTCTCACTGAAGCTCCTGCTTTGATTTAACTACACGCCTGTCATGGGTGAGATATTAGTAGCATGCTAGGAATGACTAAATGAACAGAAAGGTACCGTCACATTTTTACAAACTCAAATGATGACTGATCTCTGATGTAGTTTCTGTCTTAATGAGTTAATCAGGTTTTCTTTATTCTCCAGTAGTGTAGTCTGTCACCCTGAGAATAAGAAAATAAAAAGGACATTTGCATTTAGAAATAAACCACCAAAGTTTCACATCCACTCATGTTTGAACTAAATCATGTGCCAATCAGTGCCAAGGTGGGTGATCTTTAAAAAACATCATAATCCTTTTTTGAAAGCAAACCATCATTTCCATGACTGTTTTTTCTCTAAATCGATTTTTTTCTTTATATTTACATATTTTTTTAAGACGATGATGAGTCAGATTCTGATTCTGAGAGCCCAGCTGGACGTTCTAAAATCTCTGTGCCGTCAAAATGAGAGAATCAAGAGATCAAGAGTACATAGGAAAATCTGGGGAGTCATTTTTCCAGAGTTGAAAATATTTTACTCAAAAATAGCAGTATCTACTCTTCTGTAAGTGTATTTATTACCAGCCACTGCCAGAGTTGGATTTAAACTGAGGAAACTTTAACCACGCCCAGTCAAGTTTTGATCCAGCTGCTGCTGCTCATGGACGGTCACAGCTGCAGCTCATTAGCTGTCCCAGCTGCAGATAATCCTCGACAACAAGGTCTAAACACACCTGGTGATGAACTCTCAGACACCTGTGTGCAGCTTCTGGTCAGGTAACCTGGCTCCTCTTTAACCTTTGAATCTAGTGGTTTTTCAGCGAGTTTTTTTTGCCTTGTTTAACTTCATTTTTGTCCTCTTTTGTTGCAGTGTCTCCATCTCTCTACCAGTGGTTCAGCCAATCAGCAGCCAGCTCCCCATCATTTGCACTGTTGTTGTCAAAGTCCTTTAACCATACTACCATGTCTTCTTCTCTGCTCCTGTCCTTTTCAGGTTTTTTTTTTGTTCATTTGTTTCTTTCATATAAGGGCATTAAGTCTTACACCTTTATATAAGCAACACATTTACAAAATGTATTTTTCAGAGAACAGTTGTATTCAGTTTGAGTCAAATATACTCAGGTAAATTTGCTGTGTGCACATAAATTTAAAGAGAACAAGAAAATGTTAACAAGTCTTCCTGACCTGTGCTCTCCTTAACTGTGTGTTTTCACAGTGACAGTGGATGCAAAATACTTCTCTTTCAGACGGCCAGTGAATTACTCTAAATCAGAGATGGGCAACTGCTGGCCCGGGGGCCACATACTGCCCTCCAGCTCAATCAATGAGGCCCCCAGGTCAATTTCCATGTTCCCCCCATAATTATTTTATTTAGTTTATTTTTTTTTAATTTGATAAAACAATTAAAACTTGCTTTCAATTTTTTGATCTTTTAATTTCTATTCCATTTTTAATATTTTAATTTTAATTTTATTTAATTGTTTTTAATTTATTTCAGTACCATTAATTTTTATCTTTTTATTTGGTTAAAAGAATTTGAAACTTGTTTTTGATTTCATTTGGTTTTTGAAGTTCTATTTGGTTATTAATATTTTATTTAATTTTATTCTTAATTTAGTTACACTAAAAATAATTTTTAGTTTATTTGATTCAAGAATTTTAAGCTAATTTTCAATTTTTTGATTTCTACTCTTATGTTCATATTTTTTATTGTTATTTATTTTTTCTTTAAAAAATGTTTCAAATGAGATTTATTTTAAGTTTTTTATTTCAAATTAGAACAATTTATAACTTGTTTTCAATTAATTAACTTTATTTTTTTCTTATGTAGATATTTTTATTTTATTTTGATTTCTTTTTTTTTATTTTATTTTTTGAGAAGTTTCATTTTTAGTTTTTGATTTAAACAATTTGAAACTTGTTTTCAATTATTTTGATTTTTAAAAAAAATTTCTATACTGTTATTATTTTCATATTATTTGTATTTATTTCCCTAATTAATTTTTACATTTATTTTATGTGATTAAGAAAATTGATAAGTACGTCTTACCTTCTTGATTTCTCTAATTTTCATTTTGTATTTCTCTCATTTTTAATTATTTTAAATGTGTCATTTTTTCATTTTATTTTTATTCTTTTTTAATTTTATGTCTCCTTGTCAAATCATTTTACTTTATTACTTTAATTAATTTCTTTTAATTTACTTTTGATTCCATTTAGTTCTTTCTTATATTTTTCCTTTTCTCTTGTTGGATTAATTTGCTACAAAATATGCAAGTAAAATAACAAGCAACAACTGTTATGTTCACTGTACTGATAAAAGCAGCTTGAACTGCAGCTTTAATTTGGTCTTTATCTCATTAAATGGACTATTTCAGTTTGAGAATATAAAATTATTGTTTTAATGAATGACAGCAACATCCTACCTATCGACCGACTGACCGACTCAATCTTCAAGTGAAACTAAGATAAATGTAGTCTAATGTACCATCCCCTCTTTCTGCTGTTAGCATGCTGTTCATGCTTCTGACCGGAGTGTTCAGTTATTAGAAATAACACTATATTTAGTACATAGCATTATAAAGGGGGCTCTACCTGTATCAGTCTGAACAGCATAGAAACTATCATCATAGTCTGTGTTTTGTAGCCTTTAATAAGTGCCTGATCATCAACATTTTATGTATTTGAAAACACACTATCCTTTAAACTGTCAAATCTCATGCAAACATTTTTGATTTCAGAATCAAGGGTGGAAAAAACCCTCTTCAGTATTTGGTATATTATGGTATTTACAATGATAACTTCAGACAGACTGATTTCTAAAACTCCGTCAGAGATGTGGAATCTCCTCTGACACTGGGTTAGTTTTGCTTTGGCACCACCATGTGGCCGTATGATTGATTACACCTGACTGTGTGGAGCAAATGTATCAATGCACTGTTTCAACAATAGGCTCTAAGCATTAGTTTTATTGGCCAGATAAGGGGAGATCAGGGGAGAGCTTTCTGGGGCCCATGCAGCCAAACAGGGGGCCCACGGAAGTCAGGAAATTCATGGACCCTTGTAAAATAAATCTGTTATAAGCATTTTTTATTTTTAACCTGAATAATAATCACTCTTATAAAAGCAGCAAAAATGAACTTTGTTGTTGCAATATTACAATAGAGCCTCATTAAAAAGTTAACCCTTTTCTTGAACTGAAATGACCTTTTTTTTTTTTTTTTGCTAATGTTAACAATGTGCATGGGCAAACTGACTAGAATATCTGAAAAGTATGTCAGACTTCAAAGCTAAGCCATGATGTGCACAAATGTCAGGATACCAGAGAATAAAATACAAGGGAACTTAAGTAACATTAAGGTGAAAATAATGAAGGCAAGTTAGGCAAAAAGGGACAAGAAATGGAACGGAACATGGTGAAAAGCAGTTAAAAAGTGACAAAATGGGTTAAAAGAGACAAAATAAGTCAAGTTAGGCAAAAAGGGACAAGAAATGGAAGGGAACATGGTGAAAAGCAGTAAAAAGTGGCAAAATGGGTTAAAAGAGACAAAATGAGTCAAGTTAGGCAAAAAGGAACAAGGAATGAGAGGGAACATGGTGAAAAGCAGTTAAAAAGTGGCAAAATGGGTTAAAAGAGACAAAATAAGTCAAGTTAGGCAAAAAGGGACAAGAAATGGAAGGGAACATGGTGAAAAGCAGTTAAAAATGGGTTAAAATAGACAAAATAAGTCAAGTTAGGCAAAAAGGGACAAGAAATGGAACGGAACATGGTGAAAAGCAGTTAAAAAGTGGCAAAATGGGTTAAAAGAGACAAAATTGGTCAAGAGAGGCAAGAAAAGGGCAAAAGTTTATGAAAATTGTTTAAAAATATGCATAAATGGGTCAAAATAGGCAAATTAGGGACAAAAAATGGGAGGGAACATGATGAAAAGTGGTTAAGAGAGGCAAAAATGGGGCAAAAGTTGTATAAAGTAGTTAAAAAATGATATAAATGGGTCAAATAAGGCAAAACGTTCAAAGGATGGGAGGTAACATGATGAAAAGTGGTTAAGGAGAGGCAAAGGTGGGTTTAGAAAGGGTTAGAAAGGGGCAAAAATTCTGAAAAGTGTTTCTAAAAAAAATATAAATAATGGGGGAAGTAGAGAAAAATGGGACAAGAAATGAGAGGGAACGTAGTGAAAAGCAGTTAAGAAGGCAAGAATAGTCCAAAAAACACAAAAAGTAGACAAAGAATGGGAGGGAACATGCTGAAAAGCAGTTAAAAAGTGGAAAAGTGGGTTAAAAAGACAAAATGGGTCAAGCTGGGCGAAAAGGGAAAAGAATTGGGGGGAAACATGGTGAAAAGTGGTTAAGGAGAGGCAAGAACAGGGCAAAAATGTTGAAAAGTGGTTAAAAATATACAGAAATGAATAAAAATAAGACAAAAAAAGGAAAAATATGTGAGGCAACGTGGTGAAAAGTGGTTAAGGAGAGGCAAAAAAGGGGCAAAAATGGTGAAAAGTGTTTAAAAAGAGGCAAAAACAGGTCAAACAGGAAAGAGGGACCAAAATGGGACTGAACGTGGTAAAAGGTGATTAAAAATAACAATTTGAAGGATGGATCATGTAGGGTGTTGGCAACTGGTGTCATAGGGAACCAATCATGTTACTTTTAGGCAATGCAATCAAATAAACCAAATTAATCCAATAAAGACTGTTGAAATGACCCAAGAACAACATAATTATAAATCATCACATTTCCATCATTATTTCCTGGAAACATCTATGTCAACAGCTTCATTTGTCACCCAAGCTGTGAATGATAAAGTGTTTATTCAAATAAACCATATTTGAATCTAACTCAAGGGAGCGGTCACATCCGCAAAAAAATGATTATTTAGAGCTGAAAGGGCACAGCAGTCACCAGAGGAGACACACAGTACAGGAGAGAATATATACACTTGTAAGGTTGGTACTTCTGTTTTTGAAATCGCACTCTTTCAATTTTATGCCAGCTTTACCACATTACAGCTCATCCTGTTCTACAGTGTAGATTCTACTGAATAGAGTCACTCCACCAATTTGAGACAGAGACATTGATTCATCTTTGTATCACACATTTTTATGCTAGTTTCTAAAGAGGCAGTAGTTTATTCTTTTGTGATTTGATTTGAATGACTTGTACATTATGGACCAGACTCGCAGTTTTAGAGGAATGTAGGTATCAGCTAGAACAGATTGGTTATATATGTACACCTTCTAAATCTACACCACGTTCCAAATTATTATGCAAGTTGGATTTTAGTATCATAAACATTCAATTTTTTTGTTTTTCAATGAAACTCATGGATGGTTTTGTGTGTCAGGGCTCTTTAGATCACTGAAATCAGTCTCACACACCTGTGATCATTAGTTTGCCAGGTGAGCCCAATTAGAGTGGGCCCAGAAAGACATGAAGACTCATTTTCAAACAGTCTTGTTGACTGATGAGTGCCGTGCAACCCTGGATGGTCCAGATGGAGGGGTAGTGGATGGTTGGTGGAGGGCCACCATGTCCCAACAAGGTTGTGACGTCAGCAAGGAGGGGGCGAGTCATGTTTTAGGCTGGAGTCATGGGGAGAGAGATGGTAGGCTCCTTTAGGGTCCCTGAAGATGTGAAAATGACCTCGGCAAAGTATGTAGTTTCTGACTAACCACTTTCTTCCATGGTACAAAAAGAAAAACCGTGCTTTCTACTCATTATCTTCATGCATGACAATGCACCATCTCATGCTGCAAAGAATACCTCAAAGAATTTTGAAGGGAAATCAGAGAAAAATATCATTTGCATAATAATTTGGAACACGGTGTAGAAGAATCTGTTGCTGTAGCTGAAAAATGTAGAAAGGACTGTAGAGCAGGGATCTTTCAGTTTTGGAATTTTAGACATGGAATACGATGCGATCCGGCTCCCTGTCTTCTCCTTCCCAGACATGTCAGCCCACTCTTCTTTCCCCTCCAATGACTCCGTCCTGTCTTATGAAAAATGCCTGACCACAAGACCCAGCTCTGGAATCTACATTGGATTCTCCTTCACAAGTCTGGTCGTTTTCCTCCCTGCCTGCATCCTTATTCTCCACCATGGTTTCCAACAATGCTGGCGACAGCGCTCAGCCTTGAAAGCGGCATCAGCGAACCACTCTGACAGCTTCACCTACCACGTGGTCGCCATGGAGCTTGTGTTTCTTTTAGGGAGCGCTCTCTGCTGTCACGGCATCTTCAGTAAAGATTTGGAAATCATAGAGGTGGGAAACTGTTTGACAAATTTCACCTGGTACGGAGAGTCGTTCTTTCATATCCTGACCTGCGTGGAGCGCTACGTGGCGGTAATTCATCCCATTACCTATGTGAGTCTGAGGAGCAGGAGAGGAATCAGGATGAGAAATGTCTGCATCATGTGTGTTTGGCTTCTGTCCTTTGGAGGAGCCACTCTGGTACTTTTTGAATCTCTCTCTGTACGCTTTGATTTCTACCTCCTGGTTTTTTCTGTCATCATCATCTCCTTCTGCAGCCTTTCTGTCTTCTGTATTCTGATTCGTCCCGGGCCGGGGGAGCAGGGTGGAGAAAGGAGATGGGTGGACAAATCAAAGCAGAGGGTTTTATTTACTCTTATGACCATACTGGCAGTGCTGTTGTTAAGGATTAGTGGGAGCCTGGTTTGGGTTTTTTTTAGTATTACAGAACAGGCTCAGAGGTGTGTGATGATGACTTCTGAAGTCTGGTTTGGTTTTTCAAGCAAGCTGGTGTTACCCCTGTTATTTCTGCAGAGAGCAGGACTGCTAGGTTGTGAGAACCAGGTCAAAAAATGAAGCTAGGAACTGTTCCAAACTTTTTGAAGGTTTAACTGCAAATATCTCTAAGTTTAATTTTGAGTAAATTGCAAATTTGTCTCTGAAGGACAGGGTTACAGAGGAATGGAGAGGATTTCATATTTTCATATATATGCAGTGGCAGTAGAATGAAAATAAGAGGTTTTAATGTTAGTCAATGGGGCCAAAAAGGGCCCCAGGGGGAAGACTGTTAGTTTTTTGTCAGCACAGTGGAAAATTCTGTCAACACTGTTTGAATGCTGAAATTCCAATATTCACACCTCACCTCACTCACCTCAGCATAATAACTGCCAAAATGAGGGTTAGGGTTACGATAAGGATTGCTGCTTTGTATCTGCTGTGACGAAGTGACAGGCAAAACTTACCAGGCAGTCTGACCTCCTCACTCACCTTCCTCCAAGCGAGCGTCCTTTCATCCATTGCCGGTAGAACAGGCTGGTTGTGTCGTCTAGTTCGGGGTAGCCACAGACAGACACCACAAGTTTCTCCTCCATTCTCCCCTTGAATGAACCTCCTCCCTCCCAGGCTGGTCCTTCTGGGATCCTCCAGTGATGTAGGTGAAATACGTCACTGGAAGATCTCCATGCTGATTGGCCATCACAAGGCGAGTGATTGTCTTTCGTTCAACTCTCACAAATGAAGCGACGTGGCCGGGTTCGCCTCATTTGTGCAAAGTACTGAATCAATTTTTACGACTTGCGCCACACATTCACAGCATGGACCTGCATCTTCTGGCATCTTTACATTGACTTTTCATGGGAGTAAGTTGGCAAATGATTGTACTATCATCCCATCTGAAAGCTCGTTTGAGGACAACACACGAATTCCAGACTATGGCCTCCAACATGGCCATGCTCAACCATTCCTTGCTTTTCTCTTTAGACAGCGTCTGTTAATAAAATTATCTCTGTTGGAAGATTTTCAAATATCAAAACAAGCTTACAGAAATAAGAAAGGTAGCTGAATAGCTTTAGCTAACATGTATTTATCATTGCTATTGATATTGGGTGTTTTATAAAGAAACGGTTATTTTTCCCGTATCTGTAGTTGACTTTATAAATGCTTTAATTTTAAGGTAGGCTGCTGTATTGATCTTTATTTTCTTAGACATTTATGTTACCAAAGTAGAGTTATATACTAATGTAGATTATTTACACTTTGTATTTTAGAGAGAATTAAAACCATTTTAAGATTCAAAGGTGAGTTTGAAGAGGCAAAGTGAAAAAAGAAAACTGATATCATCCATGAATTTTATTTTCATTTTTCACAGACGTACAAAAAGATGAGCAAAAAGATGAATGAACACATGCTGAAGAGATGTTAAACAGCCAATCAGATTTAAAGATTAGATTAAACTGAACCATCATAATGTCGGACATAAGGTGGTCAATGCAAACCAGCAATGAAATAAAAACCGATTTTTTTGGTCTTCAATCAAGTATATGTAATGATTGTTTGCGTTTAAGGAAATTTACAAAATAAAACAAAAACAAAAAGTCTGTCAAAGTTGTTTATCGTACTTTTCATTCTTATTTGTCATTTTTTATTCTCTACCTTTTATTGCTGTTGTACCTCTGTTTTATTGTTAACATTGTTAACATCAGCCTGCCCAGGGTCAAAGGACGGACATTAGCCACTGGCTACAATCTTACATATTTACATGCAAGTATTTAATAATATGTACTGACCCTGATATTTCAAATAAAATAAATACAAATACAAAAATATATCATTGCATGAAAACTTTGGCTTATGTACATGTGAAGTATTTTACACTCATTTGTAATAAGGTTTTCAGAATTTGTAATGTTTACTCTCATTCTGTTTTTGAAGTGTAAATTTCAGATTAAAGTGTGGGTCTGTGTTTCTTTTTCTTTTTTTTTTTTAATATATATGAAGACTGGCACATGTACCAGATCATATATGAGCAGAGTTAAGGTGATGCAAAGAGAACGATGACTGATCTGAAAACTGACACAAAGGGCAGACATTACCTGAAAAAACAAACAAAACAAACAAACAAACAAAAAACCAAAAAACAAACAAACAAAAAAAAAAACAGCGTCATGTCCATGGGGTTCTATTCATGAAACAAATCAAATAACCAGGGCAAAGATTCAGCTGTGTAGCCAAACGGAACAATAAAGACAGATGTTGATTAAAGAATGAAAGACAGTTTCACTCAGTGTCATGCTGGATAAAATCACATCAGTATATTCATACATGCTTCAATCAGAATGATAATATATGAAATAATCATACATGTAGGCACTTATTTTCTAAACACACATAATGAAAGAGCTGAAGTGAGTCAATGAAAAAGCATCATTATCCTGTAACATCACTCTCTAAAGCGTCCGACATTACTGACTCTACTGATAGGAGGTTAATCCCTGTACTTCAGCGTGTAAACATCGTCTGGGCCCCTGATAAACCCAGAGACTGGACCCCTAATAAACCCAGAGAATGGACCCCTGTTAAACCCAGAGAATGGGACCCTGATAAACCCAGAGAATAGACCCTGATAAACCCAGAGAATGGACCCTGATAAACCCAGAGAATGGACCCTGATAAACCCAGAGACTGGACCCCTGATAAACCCAGAGAATGGACCCCTGTTAAACCCAGAGAATGGGACCCTGATAAACCCAGAGAATGGACCCTGATAAACCCAGAGACTGGACCCCTGATAAACCCAGAGAATGGACCCTGATAAACCCAGAGAATAGACCCTGATAAACCCAGAGAATGGACACTGATAAACCCAGAGATTGGACCCTGATAAACCCAGAGAATGGACCCCTGATAAACCCAGAGAATGGACCCTGATAAACCCAGAGAATGGACCCTGATAAACCCAGAGACTGGACCCCTGATAAACCCAGACACTGGAACCCTGTTAAACCCAGAGAATAGACCCTGACAGACCCAGAGATTGGGCCCCTGATAAACCCAGAGATTGGGCCCTCCCTAGTGTTTTTTCTGATGGTCTAAGTGCATGTGTGTTGGATCAGTAGCACCGGTATTAGCATTCTAGCTAACAGATCCCTCATTCTGGAGGTGAAAAGGATCAAACTATTTCCCAGTTCTGATGTTAGAATGAATTATTTCAGCAACTTTAAACCCTCTCCAAAACTTTTATCATCCATTTCTTCTACTTGTCTTTTTTACTTGCCACTTATTGTTACTGGTTGTTGCCCTGTTTTTTAACAGTTTTACAGTGTTTTGGTCATTTCTTTGCTTTAATCATGTCTTTGTTTTTTCACCCATTTTTTCCCACTTGGTCGAAGTCTTTTTTAAACAATTTTTACTACTTTTTGGCCATTTTTCAGACTTCTATCACATTTTTTATGCTTTTTTTTGCCAATCTTTACCACTTTTTACCCAATTTTTTGAAGCTTTTTGCCAACTTTGGCCATTTTTCTCCAATTTTTCCCCACTTTCTTTTTGACACTTTTTGCCCTTTTTTTGGGCCATTTTTTAACCAATTTTTGCCACTTTTTACCTGTTTTTGCAGCTTTCTGCTTATTTTTTGCCCCTTCTTTAAGTACTTTATTCCATGTTGCTGCTTTTCTTCCTTTTTTTGCCACGATTTAGCCATTGTTGACACTACTTTTTGGCACTTTTATTCCATTTTTGCCATCTTTTAAACCAACTTTTTTTCTGCAATTTTGCCACTTTTTGCCCATTTTTGCTACTTTCTTTGTGGTTCTTTTGTCCATTTTTTCTGCTTTTTGACCGTTTTGCTATTTCTATTTGTAACTTAAATCCCATTTTCACCAGTTTTTGCCACTAAACCCAGTTTTACTATTTCCCGCCCATTTTTCACCCATGCCGCTTCATTTTGCCACTTGAACCTATATATGCATTTCAAATATTATTTTCAAATAAAAATTAATTAATTATATATTAGATCTTATTTTTGTGTAAAAAATGGGGCATTGTGTAAAAATAAACTGGCATTTAGAGGGTTGAAATTTTAAAAATTAATTCACATTACTATGCATGAAGAGGACTGGAGTTAATGACAAAAAAAAAAAAAAATTATTAATATTTTTTTATATGTCCAGTGATCTAAAAGGGCCTAAAGGGGAAGAGTGTGAATTTTTTAAGGGAGCCTGAGGGTTACATATTTTCTATTCCAGGGCAAAAAACAACCCACAGAGGTCAATGAAGGTCTTCATGCAGAATCAGATTTGTAATTAAAGCACAGCAGTTTTTCTGCTCTGTGAAGAAACAACAGTGGCAGCACATAACTGCTTGGCAGGCAGAACCAGATTCCTACTATCCTCACCACGCAGCGAGCACTGATGCTCAACACTGATGAGTTAGCCAGAGCCATGCACACAAGATTGCCCCCAAACCTCAACAACAGCACGGCCATTATGGATGTAATGGTTAAGAAAGCCCTTTGCTTGGATTTGTCAACCTTCCCCCCTTGCCCGCCTTCATCTCCTGGCCCTGGATGACTCAGGATGCGGAGAACCGAAAGGCTGCAGAAGGAGGTGACAATTAAAGACAGAACCAAGTTACAGAAAAACAGGATCATCGTGAAATTTTCATTCAGCAGAAGTCTCAAAGCAATCAGTCCAGAGCAGATGATCCAAACACATCCAATGCTGATGTTCCTGAACATGACTCCGCCGGATTTACTCAGCGTCATGTATGTGATGGGGTGAACCACGGCCACGTAGCGCTCCACACAGGTGAGAACATGGAATAACATCTTTATACACGAGTTTATGGCAAACGTGTTGCAACCCACCCACATCATCTGTCCGTGATCGATGAAGGCGCCACAGCAACAGACGGTAGATGCACCGATGCCAATCATCTCCATGGCAACCATGTGGTACGTGAAGACATCGATGGGATTCATACTTTCACTGCCCCGCTGTTTACGCCAGTTTTGGAAACCCAGGTAGAGGATGAAGATGGAGAGAGGCAGGAGGAGAAGGATGTTGGTGATGGTGAAAGCAGTGAAGATGGATGAGCCTGATTGGCTGTTGAAGCAGCTGTCAAGGAAGGAATGGTGGGAGGAGTTAGGGCTCGAGGGGATGGGGAGGGGAAGGGAGACATTGAGGGAGGAGGAGGCTTTGGAGTAAATATCCATGATCCTGGGAAGATGAGAGGAGGAAAAAACCATGACAGTCAATAAGATTAAAATATCTTTCACAAAAAAATATTTGCCAAAAAGAGTCAAATAGTGCAATGCCTTGGACAAAGAATGAAAACATTAGATCATGAGGAAAGTTTCTGCAAGACAAATTCATCAGATTAAGAGAGCAGATGCTAAAATGCCATTACAAAGCAGCAAACAGGGATTTGAAGCTGCTGGTGCCTCTGGAGTCCCACCAACCTCAAGGTGTAGGATCCTCCAGAGGCTTGCAGTCGTGTATAAACCTACTATTCAGCCATCCCTAACCAATGCTCACAAGCAGAAATGGTTGCAGTGGGCCCAGAAATACATGAAGACTCATTTTCAAACAGTCTTGTTGACTGATGAGTGCCGTGCAACCCTGGATGGTCCAGATGGAGGAGTAGTGGATGGTTGGTGGATGGCCACCATGTCCCAACAAGGCTGTGACATCAGCAAGGAGGGGGCGGAGCCAAGTTGTGGGCCGGAATCATGGGGAGAGAGCTGGTAAACCCCTTTTGGGTCCCTGAAGTTGTGAAAATGACCTCAGCAAAGTGTATAGAGTTTCTGACTGACCACTTTCTTCCATGATACAAAAAGAAGAACAGTGCCTTCCATAGCAAAATGATCTTCATGCATGACAATACACCATCTCATGCTGCAAAGAATCCCTCTGTGTCATTGGCTGCTATGGGCATAAAAGGAGAGAAACTCATGGTGTGGCCCCCATCCTCCCCTGACCTCAACCCTACTGAGAACCTTTGGAGCATCCTCAAGCTAAAGATCTATGAGGGTGGGAGGCAGTTCACATCAAAACAGCAGCTCTGGGAGGATATTCTGACATCCTGCAAAGAAATTCAAGCAGAAACTCTCCAAAAACTCACAAGTTCAATGGATGCAAGAATAGTGAAGGTGATATCAAAGAAGGGCTCCTATGTTAACATGGAACTTGTCCTGTTAAGATGTTTTTGATTGAAATAGCTTTGATTTCAGTAAACATGACCTCCTGATGCTACAGATTCAACACATGACCATTTTCAGTTCTTTACAACCTATAAAATGTTTTGAAACTCTGTCGTGCATGATAATTTGGATCAGTGCATTTTGAGGTTTTTATTTTTGAAAAAATAAAAAATGATTGAACAATGCTCTTACGATTGATGACTTAAAAATCATACTGACTGTCATTGGACAATCAGAGAAAAATATAATTTGGATGACAATTTGGACAGTGATGTGTTCACCATTTCACAGTACAATTTCTTTTCCAGCAACAAAAAAACTGTAGCTGTTGGAATAATCAATACAATCACTCTAACAGGAGACTGGAGTGGTTTGAAATCCCTTAAATGTCAAGAACAGTCTGGACTTGGATATTTTATAGTTTAACAAACCATAATAAATATGATCCATAATATAGATATAATTCAAAGCTTTTGTAATCCTTAGGTGTGCGTTAGGTAACCCATACCTTCCCCTTTATTAACAAGTATAGTTTTCTCATTAAAGAATGTATCCTGATTTATTTAGCTGGTAATTTAATCATTGGTTATAAAGTTTACGATAGCGTTAAAGGATGCCAACCTCTGAAGCGCTGGTCTGATCTTCCTCTCGCCGTGTCTGCAGAGTCTCCCGACACTGGTATCTTGTCTTTAAATAAGATTATGAGGAGCAGGACTGTAGGCTGTGGTATTTATCATGTCAGCATGTAGAATGCAAATGTCCCTGAGGACTGTGACTTCAGAAGTGAAACAGTGTCTTCATTAAGAACACTCAAGCCAAGGCAAATTTATTTGTATAATACCTGTCATGAAAAAAGGCAATTTAAATGTTTTACATCGGACTTCAGCTCATTGGAGAAAGATACACACCGCCTTATAATTCATTAAAAAATATTCTCATGGCTTTTTTAGACCATTGTTGTTGTTTGCTTTTTATGTCGTATCAGACTCAGGCCATTCACGCATTAGCTTCTGTCTTCTTTTATCATGACAGTATTATATTAACAGAACATTTGGAGCCTTCAGTCTATGATTTGTTTGATGCACTTACTTCTAATGGAAACTAGATGGAAAAATATTTATGGTTAACTCAGGCAAGCCCATTATTCCAAGACATGATAAAAGCACAGCACCTACTACCCATGGACCCGCAGTCCATAACTCTAGGTTTCTTTAAGTTTGATGAGAATTAGGACAAAGAGGTTTTCATGATTGTTGTTTTAGATTTCAAATTAAGAAAAACATTCCCATTGATCTTGTTTGCATATGCCAGTCAATCTGATGCTCATTCAAATCAGCTGAGAACACCTGCGTTCCTGGCTTCACCATATTTAAATTCCAGCTATTCCTAGTCAAACATGTTTCAGTTTGTTTATTCACAGAAATGTGGCAGAGATGCCAAAGGCTGATATTACAGCAGTGTCACAAAGGCTGTGATACATTCATCTAATGGAAAATGAATGATGTGAAAGCCAACCTTTAAAAACCTTTCTCTTAGGAATATAAAGGGTGAATAAAATCTGAGAGGATGAGTAATGATGACAGATAAAAACAGGTACATCACTTTTACACTCATTAGGGTTTTTTCTTGTGATCTCTTAAAAATGCAGAGTCTACATGTGATCAGTTTTGTAACGGCTAAGTCACCGGATGTTAACCCTTTAATGTTCCTTTAAAATCCTAACGCTTTTCTCCCTAAGGACAAAAAAAATATCTGCTTCCTGAAACTACTCTAAAAATAATATATATTAATATTTTTTCAACTTTAAACACATCAGTCTTTTAAAACTACTGGCACCTGAAATATACATATCAAACATTAATAATATTTTTTCAGTTTTGAACCATTTAACGGCCAGTATGATAACTTTTTTAAAATTGCCCCCTCACAAAAAATGATTTCAATAAAATATATGTCAAAAAAGTACTGATTATTATTATCATGATTATGAGGCCCTGAAATGATTGGCTGTAGCACTGATTTTAAAGCATCAATATTTTTTTTGCAGTTTCAGATTAAGAAAAAAAAAAAAAAAAAACATACTTGTGGTCCTAATGACAAAAATGTCAGCTCCCTAAAATCATCTGTAAAATTATTATTTATTATTGTTTTTTTCCATTCTAAGCAAGTCAGTCTTTTAAAAATATTTCAGCCTGAAATATACATATCAGATACTGATTACATTTCAGTTTTTTTAACCCTTTAATGGCCAGTGTGTTTACACTTTTTATTGACATCCCCCACAAAAAAAACCAAAACAAACAATTTCCATAAAACAAATTAAATTTCAAGGAGTTTTTGAATATTATTATTATTATCAGGCCCAGAAATAGGCCACTGATTGTGATGCATTATTTTTTTGCAGAGTCAGATTAAAAAAAAAAAAAAATCAGTTGTAAAAATATTACTTTATTATCCCGCTTTAAACAAGTCAATCTTTGAATAGCTATTTAAAAATATTTAGATCACATATTTATGATATTTTGGGGATTTTAACCCTTTTAAGGCCAGTATGTTCACACAACTCCACAATTTTATATTAAATAAAAATCACAAAATCTCAAAGAATACATACACACTTTGTTTTACACACTTATCCTTTCAGTAGCACCCTTGCAGAAAACAGTAATAAGTGTGAAATTTTCAGCATGCTTTGAATGGACAAAGTAGTGCCATCTGGCAGACAAAAAAGAAAAAAAAAAAAAAATTATAGCTATTATTCAAAATAAAATTGTAACATAAAGGAATGCATTAGTTAATGTTAAGATAAATGTAACATTTTTGGTCCTCAGGGACAAATATGTCGGTTTTTGTGTAGCTTCGCCATTTTAGGCTAATTTAAGGAACTGAGATGACAATTCTCAAAGTTTTTGAAAATGAATATCTTCTGGCAAGTTTGAGCTATACTCATTCAACACAGCCAAAACGGCTTGAAAATAAAAAATAAACAGTCTCTTATGTTGTTTTATTTTAAGATGACTACAAGACTGAAAGAATAAAAATGACACTGTTAACATCTGGGTACTAAATTAGAAATGTGACTTCTAACCTTAAAGAAAAATGTAAACTTTGTTGTAAGTTTTACTGTTCATTTCCAAACAAATGAAGGATTAAACTCTGATGATGTCATAGTTGATGAGAAATGTCTAATTTTTACATAAAGTGGATTCAAATGAGCTGTAAGCTGAAACTGGTGTTTATTCAAATCAAGAAGTCATTAAGACCAAAACGCCTGTCTTACTATCTGCATCTCATTATTTCCTACCTGAATAATCAGCTAGTTTATATGTAAATGGATTTTTTCTGTTTAATCATTAGAACATAACTGAGCAGAGGAGTTGGCCTTCAGTTTATAATGTTAGCTGGTTGCTGGTAGGTCATTCATAACTTGCTAAGAAGCTTCTATTCTCAGCCTTAACAGAAGAGCTCCAGGTTGTACGATGGTGTAGAGAGCCACCAACTATTCTATATTTTTCCACAACCTTGATTTCAAATTTATGCTTGCCTTTGCTTCAGCCTTCACCATTAGTTACTTTGTTTTCAACCAGATTTGATAATGGTGCCAATTTGAATTTACTACTGAGCTCACTTTCTAAGAAGCCAGGGTGCTTAAAGGTAACTTTGAAATGTGTTCTGTAAGTGATCAATCAACTGCTTTTCAACCAGACAGAATCTTTTTAAACATATCACGTGATCTTAACCAATCAATCAGTCTTTATTGATCATTCATACAGAGGCCAGCCAGTCTTTAATTCACATGACATTGATTATGGGTTGATTATTCAGAGCTTTGGCAGGAAAAATCCACATGGATTCATGGTAGCAACCATCAGGGCAAGCCAATCAGAGCCAGCCAATCAGGGCAAGCCAATACCAATCAGGGTCAGCCAATCAGGGCAAGCCAATAAGGGCCAGCCACTCAGGGCAAGCCAATCAGGGCCAGCCAATCAGGGCAAGCCAATCAGAGCCAGCCAATCAGGGCAAGCCAATACCAATAAGGGTCAGCCAATCAGGGCCAGCCAACCAGGGCAAGCCAATCAGGGCCAGCCAATCAGGGCAAGCCTATCAGGGCCAGCCAATCAGGGCCAGTCAATCAGGGTAACCTATCAGGGCCAGTCAATCAGGGCCAGCCCAAGATCAACAAAAGACAAGATGGTTATCTGCAAGTTTGAAGAGATGAGAAAAAATTGTCCTTTATGGACCAAATAATGAAAACATGACGTTTGGGCTTCTAGAATTTGATTCTCATGCCTTTTATGCACCAGAGTGCGTGCAACACAACATCTGTCAATATATTCTCATCTGGTGTACGATCCAGCAGGGTAATTGGGTGAGAGAAGCGTGTCAAGAGTAAAGCTAAAATAAGAGGGCCTAGTTAGCACGCTATGCTAACTTACTCTGCACACCTATTCTACTTCAATAGAGCTGTTATTGGATTTTTTTGCCTCCAGATCACTACCTTTTTTTCCTCTTGAATCTTTTTAAGCTGACGCCGTTGCTGATTGGTGATTTCTTCTACAGCGCAGAAGTTTCCCTGCTCTCTGCAGAAAGAGCAGCGGTAAAACCAGACTGCTGGGCAGAGTGAACCAGAGGGCCGACAGCCTCACGAGACACTTCTCATTCTCCCCAAGCTGTGCAGAGGCATAAAAGGCATTGCACATCAGATTCTGCCCAAACCTGAAAAACAGCACTGCTAATATAGCCATGATGGTATAGAATGCCCTTAGCTTTGATTGGTCAATGCGCTGTCTGCTCGCTGGCACTTCCCCTGGCCCGGGACGAAACAGAACACAGGCCACAGAGAGGCTGCAGAAAGAGATGCTAATTAAAGGTAACCCTGTCGTGATAAAAGAAGTGAGAATTATGAAGACTCGGTTCTCCACAGCGATGAAACCACCCACCATGAAGCTCATGATCCAAACACAGCCCGTGATCATGTTCCTGATCCTGATCCCCCTCGCTCTCCTCAGGCTCATGTAGGTGATGGGGTGAACGACCGCCAGGTAGCGTTCCACACAGGTCAGGACGTGGAACAACATCTGCCCCGATAAGTTAACGGCCACAAGGTAGACGCCCAGCAGCTGCACCTCAGTGAGATTAGTGTAGATGCCATAGCAGACAATAGTAGATCCTGAGATGCTCATCAGCTCTATGATGACCATGTTATACGTGAAGAAGTCCGCGTGGCTCACGGTCATTCTGGAGCCCTGCTGCTGCCACCTCTGGAACCCCAGGTGGAGGACACGGATGTAGAGAGGAAAGAGGAGGAGGATGCTGGAGATGGTGAAGGCTGTGATGCTGTTGAAGCCCGTTTTGGTTCTCAAACAGTCAGTCATCACATGAGAGTTTTCAACAAAGGAAGAGAAGTTGAGTGACATGGCTGTCGGTCCAGGATAGACAGAACATGAGACGAAAGAGAGCACAGAGTCAGCTGGTGAATATTTATGTAGCTGTGTTTATTATTAGGCTGAGTCAACAATGATCAGCCATTCTTACACTACAACATTTACAGAATAGACAATTTAACCTACAAATGATGAAATCCACCCTCCATAGTCCATCCTGAAACTCACAAAACACTTAGAGACACACGTAGAAAGATCAGGTACAGAGATGTGCTGCATGTAGATCTACGGTAGATGATAAGGGCCACAAAAAACAACAAAAAAAGTTTGAATTCTGACTTTAATCTCTAAATTCTGACTTTCATCTCAGCAGTTTGGCTTTTATTTCTGAATTCTAACTTTTTTTGTATTAATTCTGACTTTAATCTCAGATTTTTCTATTTTTCTTAAGATTCTGCCTTTAATCTCAAAATTCAAACTTTAATCTCAAAATTCTCACTTTAATCTCTAGATTCTGACTTTAATCTCAGATTTCTTTCTGTTATCTCAGGGTTTTAGCATTTGATTTTAGAAATCCAACTTTATTCTCAAGATTCTGAATTTAAACTCAAGTTTCTGACTTTAATCTTTAAATTCTGACATTGATCTCACGATTTCTGACTTTAATCTCTAAATTCTGACTTTAATCTCAAGATTCTGACCTTGACCACACAGTTCTGACTTTAATCTCTAGATTCTGACTTTAATCTCGCAGTTCTAACATATATCTCAAGATTCTCACTTTAATCTCAAGATTCTGACTTTAATCTCAAGATTCTGACTTTAATCTCAAAATTCTGACTTTAATCTCTAGATTCTGACTTTAATCTCGCAATTCTAATTTTAATCTCACAATTCTCACTTTAATTTCAAGATTCTGACTTTAATCTCAAGATTCTGACTTTGATCTAAAGATTCTGACTTTAATCTCAAAATTCTGACTTTAATCTCACAATTCTGATTTTAATTTCAAAATTCTGACTTTAATCTCACAATTCTGATTTTAATCTCACAATTCTCACTTTAATTTCAAGATTCTGACTTTAATCTCAAAATTCCGACTTTAATCTCAAAATTCTGACTTCAATTTCAAGATTCTGACTTTAATCTCAAAATTCTGACTTTAATCTCAAAATTCCGACTTTAATCTCAAAATTCTGACTTCAATTTCAAGATTCTGACCTTAATCTCAAGATTCTGACTTTAATCTCAAGATTCTGACTTTAATCTCAAAATTCTGACTTTAATCTCTAGATTCTCACTTTAATCTCGCAATTCTAACTTTAATCTCACAATTCTCACTTTAATTTCAAGATTCTGACTTTAATCTCAAGATTCTGACTTTGATCTAAAGATTCTGACTTTAATCTCAAAATTCTGACTTTAATCTCACAATTCTGACTTTAATTTCAAAATTCTGACTTTAATCTCAGATTTCTTTCTGTTATCTCAGGGTTTTAGCATTTGATTTTAGAATTCCAACTTTATTCTCAAGATTCTGAATTTAAACTCAAGTTTCTGACTTTAATCTTTAAATTCTGACTTTAATCTCAAGATTCTGACCTTGACCACACAGTTCTGACTTTAATCTCTAGATTCTGACTTTAATCTCGCAATTCTAACATATATCTCAAGATTCTCACTTTAATCTCAGAATTCTGACTTTAATCTCAAGATTCTGACTTTAATCTCGCAATTCTAACTTTAATCTCACAATTCTCACTTTAATCTCAAGATTCTGACTTTAATCTCAAAATTCTGACTTTAATCTCGCAATTCTAACTTTAATCTCAAAATTCTGACTTTAATCTCAAGATTCTGACTTTAATCTCGCAATTCTAACTTTAATCTCACAATTCTCACTTTAATCTCAAGATTCTGACTTTAATCTCAAAATTCTGACTTTAATCTCAAGATTCTGACTTTAATCTCAAAATTCTGACTTTAATCTCAAAATTCTGACTTTGATCTCAAAATACTGATTTTAATCTCACAATTCTCACTTTAATCTCTAGATTCTGACTTTAATCTCGCAATTCTAACTTTAATCTCACAATTCTCACTTTAATCTCAAGATTCTGACTTTAATCTCAAAATTCTGACTTTAATCTCAAGATTCTGACTTTAATCTCAAAATTCTGACTTTAATCTCAAAATTCTGACTTTGATCTCAAAATTCTGATTTTAATCTCACAATTCTCACTTTAATTTCAAGATTCTGACTTTAATCTCAAAATTCCGACTTTAATCTCAAAATTCTGACTTCAATTTCAAGATTCTGACTTTAATCTCAAAATTCTGATTTTAATCTCACAATTCTCACTTTAATTTCAAGATTCTGACTTTAATCTCAAAATTCCGACTTTAATCTCAAAATTCTGACTTCAATTTCAAGATTCTGACTTTAATTTCTAAATTGTGACTTTAATCTCAAGATTCTAGATTTAATCTCTAAATTCTGACTCTAATATCAAAATTCCAACTGTGATGTCAGATTTCTGACTTTAATCTCAGAATTCTGACTTTAATCTCAGAATTCAGACTTTAATCTCAGAATTCTGACTTTAATCTCAGAATTCTGACTTTAATCTCATCAGTCCGGCTTTCATCGCTCTGTTTTCAGAGGGCCTAATCCTCTTTCGTGTACATCACATGTACATCAGTATAGCTGTTGTTTTATTAGTAAATAGTACAGTAAAGTTCTTCTCTCTATCACACAATAATCTGAAACATAAAGACGAATTTTTTTTCTCCTTTGCAGAAACAAAAACCTGAAAAAAGCCAACATCAATATCTAAGGAGTCTGATTACCTACTAAACTTACAGTTTAAAACAACAACCAGAAAGATCCATGAGAACAGTTTAGAATAAGGTCTGAGCAGTGCTAGTCCACTAGGTTAGTTCTAAATATGTGATGAAAGATCAGATTATCCTGACATCATTAAATCCTCTCACCTGCTCAGTGGTAGGACGTTAATCTTCCTGATCCTGTCTGCATAGATGTTTGGCATCATGTTTGCACACCGAGGTAAGTGTGGTTTTCTTTTTTGCATGATGTCAGACGACTAAACATTCCTCATATATCATCCCTGAGATTTTTAAAGCATTATTTATTTTCACCCCTCCCCAACATGACGTAGAAGCCTTGTAGAGGTAACAGCTGAACTCTGTGTTCTTTTGTCTGTTTTACACCAGGCTGTGGAGCAGAAACTCACTTTAGGAACGCTCAAAATGAAAACACTCTTAACTGATATGGATTATCTCAACTACCAGTGGCAAAATTTACGGTTTGGTCAGCTTTATATAAAAAATGACTTTTATTTGAATGATTATTATTATTATTCTGGGGGTTTTATGACTTTAATTATATAAAACTGGGGAAGGACATAACCAAGAATATATACATTATACATTTTTATGTAAAAAAACAGTGAAACTGTGTAAACATAATGGCCTTTAAAGGGTTAAAATAAATAAATATGATCAACATTTGATATGTATATTTCAGACTGAACCAGTTTTAAAAGACGGACTCATTTAAAGTGTAAATCATCATCATTATTATGATTATTATTATTATATTTATTATTATTATTATTATTATTATTGTTTTCTATATAAAAACTGTGACGTTGTGTAAACAAATCGACCTTTGAAGAGTTAAAATCCCAAAAACATAGTTAATACTTGACATGAATATTTTAGCCTGAAGTAGTTTTAAAAGACTGACTCATTTGAAATGGAAAAACCCCATGAATATATAATATTTTTACAGCTGATTTTATGGACATTTTTGGGCCATAAGTGTCAGTTTTTTCTTTAATCCAAAACTGGAAAAACAGACAAAAAAAAAAAAAAAAAATCAAACAAAACCTCTCTCAAAAAGCATTAATTATCAAAAATAAATAAATAAATGAAAATAAGTGAATAAATATTACTATTATTATTATTATTATTATTATTATTATTATTATTACTACTACTACTACTACTGTTATTATTATTATTATTATTTTTTTTTTTTATTACTATTATTTTTTATCATTAATTTTTTCTATATTATACACTGATGTTGTGAAAAACATTCTGGTCTTTAAAGGGTTACAATCATCAAAATAGAATAAATATTTGACATGTATATATCAGACAGAAGTAGTTTTAAAAGACTGAGGTGTTTAAAATTGAACACATATTAATATATATCATTTTTAGAGCAGTTTTTGGGAAGAGGGCATTTTTTGTCCTTAGCTACAAATGTGTTAGGATTTTAAAGAAGGTCTTAGGGGTTGAAGCGTTTTAGAGCAATGACTATAAATGGATTAATAACAGATACAAACTTTGTAAATCTTTCTACTAAAACTAAAATGAGGCTTGAGATGCTCTGCTCTCAACAGACTGGTTGTTGTTTTTACTGCACAGTTTTCCTGCTCTGTGCAGAAACTGCAGCGGTAACACCAGACTGCTGGGGAGGTTGAACCAGACTCCTGACACCATCAACCCACAGCGAACTTCCTCACTCAGGGATGAAAAGGTGAAAAGCACAAGCACAAGCACATGTCCCCCAAACCTCATGAGCAGAGCTCCCAGTATGACCATGATGGTGTGAAAAGCCCTCGCTTTTGTCTTGTCATCCCTCCCTCTGGTCCCGCCCCCTTCCCCTGGACCTGGACGAATCAGAGTGCGGAGAACAGAGAGGCTGCAGAACGTGATGACAGCAATGGTCAGAGCCAAGAGACACAGGAACGGGATGGTGCTAAAGTCTGTAGCTAGCTTGATCAGACCAAACATTCCCAGACAGAGCAGCCAAACACATGTGATGGACAAGTCTGTGATTCTGACCCCGCCCCTCTTCTTCAGGCCAAGGTAGAGGATTGGATGAACAACAGCTAGGTGGCGCTCTGCACAGGTGAGGATGTGGAAGAAAATCTGTCCATTGGAGGTGGCGGTGAAAACGTACACGCCTGCCAAAATCAGCCATGGTTCACCAACCCAGGCACCACAGCAGTAGAGGCCGCATCCCACGATGCCCAGCGTCTCCATGGCAACCATGTGGTAGGTGAATATGTCAGAGTGACTTATGGAAGTGAAGCGTGGTTTCAGATGTTGTTTGAGACCAAAGCAGATGATGAAGGTGCAGAGAGGGAGGAGGAGGAGGATGTTGGTGATGGAGAAGGCGGTGAAGCTGATCAGGCTGGATGTGTGGTGAAGACAGAGGAACGAGACAGAAAGCAGAGAGGAGTTGGAGGATGCTGGGAGAAGGGGAGGAAGGGAGGCATCAAAGGGGGATGTGGAGTTGAAGGACATAACTCTGAATGACAACAGGAAGAGAGAGGGGACAAAAATAGAAAACAGAAATGTGAGACATCTAAAGACAAAAAGCTGTAAAATTATCACTACTGCTCCCAGGGAATAAGTGTAATCCAGGGGCGCCAGAGTCTGGATTTAGGTCTAACCTGAGAGCTGAACAGGATCAACATTTTACCATAAACAAACAACTTCATTTTCAACAGTAATGAAAAAACAATTGAGCTCTGATGATAACAGTTTTGAGATTTAAAAAAGTCAAAATAGAGTTTAAAGACTCAAAATCTCAGATTAAGTCAAATTTAAAAGTTCATAAGTTAAATAAAATGAATTTAAAAGTCAAAATTACATTTTTGAAAAAGAATTATGTGAGATAAAAAGGTCAAAGAAGGGAGTTTAAAAAGTTCAAATTTGAGGTAAAATTCAAATTTCATGAGTTAAAAATGTCAAAATATGAGTTGAATTCAAAATTCATTGCTTTAAAATATCAAAATATTAGATAAATATCAAAATCACAAATCTAAAATGTCAAAACATGAGATAAAGTTCAGATTTATGAATTTAAAATCTCAAAATATGAAAGGGAAAAGATAGAATAGATTTCAAAATTCATGAGTTTATAAAATCGGAATATGTGATAAAAATCCGGATTATAAATTTGAAAGGTCAAAATTTGAGATTTATGTCAAAATAATGAGTTCAACATATCAAAATATGAGATAAAATTCAAAATCCCAGATTTAAAAGGTCAAAATATGAGACAAAAGTCAAATTATGAGTCTAAAAGGTCAAAATGTGAGTTAAAAATTCAAAATTCATTGCTTAAAAATTTTAAAATATGAAATAAATATCAAAATCACAAATCTAGAACAGATTTCAAAATTCATGAGTTTAAAAGATCTGAATATGTGATAAAAAAAAATCAGGGTCATATATTTAAAAGGTCAAAATTTGAGATTTATGTCATAATTTTGAGTTTAACATACCAAAATATGAGATTAAATTCATAATCTCAAATTTAAATTTGTCAAAATATAAGATAAAAATCTGATTAATGAGTTTAAAAGGTCAAAATATGTAATAGAATTTAGAATTATGAATTAAAAAAATTTTGAGATAAAATTCAAAATCACGAATTTTAAAGGTCAAAATTTTAGATAAATGTCAAACTAGTGTTATAAAGGTCAAAATATGAGTTTTTTTTTTAAACTATAAATTTAAAAGGTCAAAATCTGAAATAAAAAAAAGTCAAAATCAAAAGATTTAATTGTAATTGTGAGGTGCAAATTTGAAAATATGACATGAAACAAGGATATATTTAATTTCCTGACTTTGATCCAACTATTTTTACACTTTGCTTTCTTAATATTTATGACTTATGGATATGGATCACATATGTAAAAATATGATATGATCTTGCACCATGGGCCGGATTTGGCCCCCGGGCCTTGAGTTTGACTCCCCTGGTTTGATCTTTTCGGTTATCTCAGTCAGATCTCTTCAGAGATTTTAGTCTGTGGTAAAATACAAATTTACAAAGGTCTCTTATTTATAGACGAGTCATGGTGAAAATAAAATATCTGATAAATTCCTGAGTGAGTGCACAGAGGAGAACAATCCTGGTAAACAAAAATACAACGTAAAACTATAATTGTAAATTAACAGGCAACTTTAAAACTATAAACTGAAACTCACTTTTCCAGACGTTTCCTCTTCAGCTTCTGTCTTCTTGGTAAAAACTGAACCTTAGAGCTCCTCTTTATACTTTGGCTTGTTGTTATAGACTCTGCGTGTGTGAGGATGGATTTCAGACAGTCTCTGGTATCTTTTGCATATCATCAAGCGTCTGAGATGTCTGTTTAATTGATACTTTGTACTCTAAATGTCAGTAGGCAAATATCCTGGTTATACTGAGTTTCCACAGACACTTGAGACTGCACGGACACATCCCTGATGTTCACAGGCAGCGGGATGCTTTGATTGTTGGATGTCATGGGTTTAAAATTCGACCCTGAATTTAATTATTATATCCATAAAAACACACAAAGAGGCACAAAAACCACTGATGGTGATATATTTTTAATCACAGCATACTTTAGGGCAGGGGTTATCAAGTACATCTGCACAAGGGCCAGATTTAGTTTCGACCAAAACTCTGGGGGCTGGACTTTCAAATACACAAAAATTCAATAAATATTTTGGTCTGGCTAACATATAGTTGTAGTAGATATTGTATTTTCTTTCAAAAGCAGGACATTTTTTAAGGCATTACCAGTGAGATCTCTCCCTATTATCTATAACGCAGCAGGCCACAAGGAGACAGGCCTGACAGCAGAACTGGCTGGGCCCCCCAGAGAACAGGCCCTTCCTAACTGTGATTAAGCATCAGTATTATCTCATTTTAACCACTTCTTGCCTCTTTAACCCAATTTTAGTCATCCTTTAACCCCTTTAAACCAGTGGTTCTCAACCTTTTCAGCCCAGGACCCCAAAAGTAAAGATGCAAGAGACCGGGGATCCCCACTGTTCCTGAAGGTGGTGAACACAGCCATGCACAATCTAGAATATTGTGCAGATGAGGGGATAAAGGGGAGAGCGTTAACCTGAAATATAACCACTCTTAACAAAGAAGCAAGTATGATTTTTATTCTTTTGTGTGGTAGATAGCCTTCTTAAACATGGGTTCAAATCCCTTTGTTAAAAACAGAAATAAAATGGTTAAAAAATGGCTAGAATAGGTTAATAATGGCAAAAATGGTGAAAAAGGTGATTAAATTGTATTTCAAAAGTGGCAGAAAGTGGTTAGAAGTGGCAAAAATGTGATAAAATTGGCAAAAAAATGGCAAAAAGGGTTGAGTAAGACAGAAAAATGGGCAGAAAATGCAACAAATGGGTTACACTGACAAAAATGAGCATATCAAATAGTGAAATGTGGTTGAAATGGGCATAAAAGATGGTAAAAGATGGTTAAATTGATTGATTGATTGATTTAATTTTATTATTGTGTCATGCATAAACAATATGCCCAGCCAAATGGGCTTACAAAACACCATTATCTTTACAGAAAGACCAGAAACCAAAAGTTGACGCTCAATAATATAGTAGACTAGTTAAACAAACCATCCTGCCGCTTCCTCCAGGCTTTTGCAACAAAAGAGGCCAACTTATAAATATAAAAAGTAAACAACCATTCCATCCTGTCATCATCATTGCTCCAGAATATTTCAGGATTTTTTACGGACATTTCAGTCATCAAAGGTAATCTTAAATCATCATAGAAAGGACAGTACAAAAGAAAATGGGATTCATTCTCAAATTCTCCTAAATCACAGAGTTCACACAGTCTCTGCTCCTCAGGGATGTTTTTAAACCCGCCAACTTCGAGAGCTAGAGGGAGGATTCCTGTTCTCAGCTGGGCAACCAAAGATCTCTGACTTCTTGTTAAGTAAGCTTTAACATAAAATTCAGTACCACAATCATGCTTGATTTGAATACATGTCCTCAGTTTAGGTTTTTCCAAGACATCGTTTAACCATTTATATTCAAATCTAGATAGTAGCTTCTCTCTAATTGTTTTAACGCTGCATGGTAAATTATTTCTATATACATATTGTAACTCAGCTTCGCCAAAAATAGCATGAAGCTCTGCAGCCCATGACGAATTCTTAACTCTCGTCCAAAGAAAAATGTTCTTATTGATCCTATTATCAGGCATATTAATAAAACGATTCCATAGTCTCATCATATCACATTTCCTCCCAATTGAACCAGGAATCCAACCCATGTCACCCTCAGCAGCCAGGATAGGAGTAAATTTATGAATACCCAGATAACAACGAATTGCTCTGATTTGTATAGAATCTGAAGCTGTGCTTGATTTAAATCCCCAAACACCAGCAGCATAATTACAAACAGGATTAACACAGGCATCATACAGCTGAGTGTAAGTGGAGTATCCCAGATGTTTGCAGATCTTCAATTTGTTGACAATAGACCCCAGAGCTCTGCTAGCTGAACCAGCTAGAAGTTTGATTCCAGTTTCACAAGTCATAAACTCATCAAGAGGAAATCCTAAATATTTATAGTCTGAAGTATATTCTAAATTTATATTTCCAAATCTCAATTCTCTCCTGCACCTCAGAATACTCTTTTTTCTGAAATGAATGACTCTGGTTTATTGATAACCATCATTTATAACACCAGTTCTTTAAAATGTTTACCATATTCTGCAAATCTTCTTTTGACTCAGCCCATAGAAAGAGACAATAACGGGTCAACAGAGAAAACAATAGGTGTAAATTGACAATACTTGGTTTTAGAAGTGGCAAAAACCGGCAGAAAAAAAGTGTTAGAAAGGGTTTGAAATGGGAAAATGGGTTTTAAGTGGTATTAATGTGTTGAAATTGGTGGGAAAAGGTGATAAAAACAGGTTAAAATTTAGCAAGTGACAACACAGTAATTTTTTTAGGGCATCTTACGACCCCCCTCTCAGTGTCTTGCGACCCCCATGGGGGACCCGACCCCAACATTGAGAACCACTGCTTTAAACCACTTTTCCTGCATGTTTTATTCCCTTTGTGCCTCTCTCTTTTGTCCATTTTTGCCACTTTTCTTCTATTATTGCAGCTTTTTAACCAACTTTGATTACTTTTTGAACTGTCATTTGTAACCAATTTATGACAGTTTCTGCTCTTTTTCTCCCTCTTTAACCATTTTTTTCCACATTTTAACCTCTTTTCACCACTTTATCTGGTCATTTTTGCAGTACTTCTGCCAACCTTAACCCTATTTTTAAATATCTACACATTAAAAAAGGAAATTTCTGTAAAACAGATCAAATGTTGAGTCATTCTAAAACTAATTCAGTGTTAATTGTTTGTGGAATGGATTTAACTGCAGACATTTAAAGCCAAAGGATACTCTTAAAACCACAGCATTTTCTTTCCTCCTTTTCTGAGTTTAATGATCTTCCGGGGGCCGGACAGGAAGCTTTGGGGGGCCTGATCTGGCCCACGGGTTGCCAGTTGGTGATCAGTGCTTAAGGGTACAACCTTCAGCCAGAAGCTCCATAACCAGTGCCTTTGGGGTCTAACATCACCTCATGTTTATCTGACTTTGTGGCTCTAATCTAGTTGCATGTTTTTGCAGACTTTGGGGAAGTTTAGACCAGATTTGTGTTACATGTAGATAAAACCCTCCTTATGTATAAAGCAAGCTTATTCTTGCTGTGGGTGAGCGTTGTTGCTGCCACACTTTAGTTTCCCCTTCCTGTGCAGGAACAGCAGAGGTAACACCACACTGCTGGGCACACGTAGCCAATAACTCGACTCAAGAACCACGCACTTATCATCGTTCCCCATATCTGTTGAGGTGAATATCGCAATGGAAAACATAAACCCTGCAAAACTTAACAACAGAGTCCCCGTTATGGCCATAATCGTGCTGAACGCCCTTCGCTTTGATTGGTCGACCCTCTCTCTTTCCCCAGCCTCCTCCTCCGGCCTCGAATGCTTTAAGACTCTGAGAACAGCGAGGCTGCAGAAACAGGTGACAGCTAAGGAGAACACCTGGTGAACAGAATGTGCCATTATAGCAGCTACAAGTCCAATAGGGCCCAGTACAATGACCTGTGCAAGACCCAGGAGCCACACGCATAGAATAGCCATGTTTCTAATCCTGACCCCACGACCTTTCCTCAGGTGCATGTAGGTGATGGGATGAACAGCAGCCAGGTAGCGCTCCACACAGGTGAGAGTGTGGCAGGACATCTGCGCACACGAGCTCATGTAGAAAACGTGGGAGGCCGCCAACATCACCAACTTATGAGCAAGGTAGTTTCCAATGCAGTAGACGCCAGAAGCCAGGATGTGCATCATCTCCATGACAACCAGGTGGAAGATGATAAAGTCTGAGTGACTAGTCAGAGCAGAGCACTTCCTCCACCACTGCTGGTGACCCAGACGCAGAATGATGACGCCCAGAGGGAGGATGAGGAGAAAGCTGGTGACAGTGAAGGCTGTGAAGAGGATGTTGGAAACTCTGGAGACAAAGCAGTGTGAGATCAGAGCACTGAACGAATCTGTGGCACTGGTGAAGGACGAGTTTCCTGACATGTCGGGGACCTGGAGGACACAAAAAACATGAGATCAGAGCATTGAACGTATCCAAGGGACTGGTGGAGGAGTTTGCCAACAAGTCAGGGACCTGAGGACAGAAATACATGAGAACAAAGGGGAAACGAGGAGTAGGCCGAAAAAGTTGCATCCATTTTTGCCACTTTTTAACCCCTTTTCACCACATTTTCTATTGTTTTGCCTTTTTCTGTCCATTTTTGTAAATTTTTAATCCATTTCTGCCACCTGTCTACCATTTTCCACACTCTGGAACCAATTTTTGGCACTTTTTAACCACTTTTCTCCAATTTTTGCTACCTCACACTCACTTCTCCACTTCATAACCCTTTTCACCACTTTGTCTGCTGTTTTTGCCTCTTGTTACCAATAACTGCTACATTTTCCCCACTTCTTCATCGCTTTTCATCACTACAAATCAATTTTTGCCATTATCACATTTTTACAATTTTTCTACATTTTTTTGACATTTTAAAATCCCTTTTTACCAGTTATCATAATTTTTTGCCTCTTTTTACCCATTTTTGCAACTTTATACCAATTTTTGGCACTGTTTAACCCATTTTCTCCCATTGTCGCCAGTATTTAACCAATTTTCACCACCTTTTCAACCATTTTTGCCCCATCAACCCCATTTTTGCCTCTTTTTAACCCCTTTCCCAACCTTTTCCACCCCTTTTCACCACTTTAGTCCATTTTTTGCCACTGTTTAACCCCTTGTCACCACTGGTCTGCCACTGTTGCCTCTTTTTACCATTTGTTTTTGCCAGTTTTTAGCAATTTTTTGTTGCCATTTTTTTTCACCACTTCTTCCCCCAGTTTTGCCTCTTTAAACCCATTTACCTTCTTTTTTCCCTTTTCACCACCTTTTCTGCTGTTTTTGCCACTTAAAATAAATTTTTGACACATTTTGACCTCTTCACTGATTTTTGCCACTTTAAACCCCTTTTGCCTTTTATCCACTTTCACCACTTTTTCCAGCCTTGTTCACCCACTTCAAGTCAATTTTGCTCCCGTTCAATCAGTTTTCACCATGTTTCTGGAACTTTTGACCCTTTTTGCCATTCTTAATCCATTTTTGGCACTTTTAACCTTTTTTTTTTTTTTACTACTTTTGTAGATCAGATTGTAGACTACTGGTTGAAGAATATTGACCAACCAATATCAATAACCAGAAAACCTCCTGTTTTACAATATCTTAACTTTTCAGAGACTTGACAGTCTACCCAATGATAAAGTAAATCATTCATCAGGCAGCCAAATCTGAAAATCATCTACAGAAGCAGAATAAATCTATTTTAAAATATGACACTTACCGTGAAAGCTTTCTACGTATGACCTGTTCCAGGCTGTTTCACAGTCACTGACACCTCAAAATAGAAATCTCCAAATGCATTCACTATCAAAGGGTGGGGAGTATCAGACAGGTGTGAATCAGATTGTCAGGGATTTTTGCATTTTGCAAAACCGATCCAGACTTCTGAAACTTTAATGCGGCTCATTTCTGTAGGCAAATACTGTTGTTCATGCTCCCTGCTCTCCAGGGGGACCTACGGCAGACTGCTGTGGATGTTCTGATTCTGCATTGATTAACATTCATTCATGACTTCTTTAAAGCTTCAGTGAGTTTTTTCCTGGATTGATGAAGTTGGCTGCTTTATTTACACACCATCTTTGACATTTGTATGCCTTCATTTATAAAAACATTCAAGGCAAAATTCCAGACTACCTGTCCTCCTAGTCTTGAAGGGCTTAAAGCACCACCTGCGTTTGTTTAACCTGGTTAAATAAAGGTTTAATAAATACAGATGAACAGTGGCTTATTCATCCAGTGAGAAGTCTGAGCTGAAGAGTCAGAGCTCCTCTAACCTTGAGACGGTAGAGCTGTGTCATCGATACATGACCAGGTACATTTTACATTCAAATATACTCTGATTTAATCTACAGAAATCCCACAGTGACTTGCACAGAAACTTTATCAAAGTTTGTGTTAATTATAGTTTCAGTGTTCAGAGATATTCTTTGACTGTTCTTGAGTCTGTTTGTCTTGAGCTCTAACAAAGGGGAAATAATTTATCCCTGAGCTGACATTAAAGCCAGTTTTTATTACATAAAATGCAAATTAATCTCATTTTATCTATCCATTTGTACCAGTAATAGTTTAATTCAAATATACTCATATAAGCAGAGACTGGTGTGCATTCAAATCAAGTAATGTGATTTAGCCACAGAGGACATTTGCTTTTCTCTATTCAAATCTGAGTGAAGAGAATCAAAAGAGCTCATTTCACTTCAAGAAGTTGTTAGACTGTCAATAAAAATTACTGTCAGTAGGAATTCATGGTAATTTCGGTGTTGAAGCACCAAGGCCGCCCATAAGGGGGATAAAAGGGAGAGTTTTCTGGGGCCCAGCCAAACTGGAGGACCATGGAGGCCAGAAAAATCATGGTCCACTATAAAGTTAAGCTGTGTTAAAAATAATCAGCATGAATGGGTTAAAAAGCACAAAAATAAGGAGCAAAAGTGGCAAAAAAACTATGCAACAATAGGCTCAAAGTGACAAAATGGGCATAAAGGTAACAAAAAATGACAGGACGTGGCAAGAAATGGGCAGAAAGTGGCAAAAACTGGTAACAATGGAAAAGATTGGCAAAAGCTGCTAAAGTAAGCAAAAAGTTGCAAAAAGATGTAAAAATAGGCAAATGAGGGGCAAAAAGTGGTAAAATAAAAAAGTGACAGAAACTGGTGAAAAGGGCAAGAATGGGATAAAATTGGCCAAAAAATTGACAAAATGTAGCAAAAATGGGCAAAAATCAGCAAAATAGTCAAAATGTTGAAAAAAATGGGTAAAGTTCCAGATATTGGCTTTAATAGACAATAGATATTGCAGAAATGGGCTAAAGGGGAAAAAGCTAGAGATGGGTGAGAAATGACAAAATGGGGTAAAAGTGGAGAAAATGGGCATAAAGTGGCAACAATGGGTGAAGAGCAGCAAAAATAATAAGTAAATAAATAAAACAGTAACCATAGGTAGCTAAAGTAGGCGAATAGTTGCAAATAGATGTTGCAGAAATTAGCAACAGAAATGGGAAAAAGTGGTTAAAAATAAACGAAATGGGGGAAAAAGGCAAAAACTGGAAAAAAGCTGGGAAAATTGGCAAACTGACAAAATGTGGCAAAAAATGGGCAAAAAATTACAAATGGTGGCTTTAATAGGCAAAAATTGCAAAAGATGTTGCTGAAATGGGCAAAAAGGGCAAAGACTTGTATAAAAAGGAACAGAAATGGGTGAGAAACGACAAGTGGCGAGAAATGGGCCAAAAGTGGCAACAATGGTTGAAAAGCAGCCAAACGTGGCATAAATAAACAATAAATGGGCAAAAAATAGGCAGCTACAGTGGGCAAACAGTTGCAAATAGATGTTGCAGGAATTGGCAAAAGAAACGGGCAAAATGTTGGCAAAGAAAAAAATGAAATCGGGGAAAAGAGCAAAAACAGGAAAAAAGCAGTGAAAACTAGCAAACAGACAAAATGTGGCAAAAAATGGGCAAAAATTACAAATGGTGGCTTTAATAGGCAAAAAGTTGCAAAAGATGTTGCTGAAATGGACAAAAGGGGCAAAGGCTTGTATAAAAAGGAACAGAAATGGGCGAGAAATGACAAAATGGGATAAAAATTGGCAAGAAATGGGCCAAAAGTGGCAACAATGGTTGAAAAGCAGCAAAACGTGGCAAAAATAGATAATAAATAGGTAAAAACAGGCAGCTACAGTGGGCAAAACTTTGCAAATAGATGTTACAGAAATAAGCAAAAAAAAAAATGAAAAAAGCAAATATTTCAAAAGTGGCAAAGAAAAAAATGAAGAAAAATGGGCAAAAAATGTAAATATGAGCACAAAGTTGCAAAAATAATTAAAAAGAAAATTTTGAAAAAGTGGCAAAAAATAAAATGCAAAAATGGGCAAAAGGCAGCAAAATCAAGTAATCCTAATGAAATGTGGACAGTCAGGGTAATTAGAGCAGATTCACTGTAACATTTCTGATAATGATGATGGCTGGTTGTATTAGCTGGAGTCAGGTGTGTCCACAGCAGGAGGATGTTACACCAGTGATAGATGAGGAAAGTCCAGACATTTAACTGGTGAGACTTCTCCACTCCTTCTCCACTAATAATTACAGCCATTGAACTTCATTCCTCTGATACGTTTACTCAGCTGGTAGACGAGAACAAAACAGAGAAACAACACAGTGACCCTCATGGAAATAAAAGGAAGGTTTTGGCCACAGTCCTTGACTCAGAGTGTCACAGGTGCAGCAAACATCATCTCAGCTGTGCTGATTGATGACTGTGGGTTTAAGATCTGTGCTGATAGGTGCTAAACCACAGTGTTGTTCTGTCCACTGTCCCTGCTCAGAAAACTCAAAGGGAAAAACATATGGAAAGAACATTTACCTAAAGCGTGAGGACTGTAAAGAATGAACTATTATGGATGGTTTTGTGCCATGCAAAAATGTCATTTATCCTTTAGCACTGAACACGCTCACCTGACGTTCCATATCCAGATCTGCAGCTGTGACAGGAGCACCGAGAGGAGGGCTGCAACTATAACACCTGTCAAGGTTGGTCTACTTTAATCAACTTAACAGATTTAATTATTTAATTATGACTATTCTTTGGTTGAAAATCTGATTTAGTGCATGAATAAGTCTGTCTGATAATAACGTTAGTAATGCTGACAATAATATTACTACAGAATGTGAGCTTTTATTACAGCAATATCTACTTCTAAATTCTGATCAGTGACACACTCTCGTATTGATCCAGTATGATGAATTACATCTTTTGATATCTGCAGGCTTTTTATTTGTAATTTAGAGCTATGATGGAAAAATTCAATGTAATTACACACTGAGAAATGATAGACATAAATCAAAACTGAAGAAGTCGTAGCAAGAATTCACAGTTTCCAAAGCATGTCATTTATAATACAGCCAACCAAAAATCATTCAACAACTACTACTGATTTACGCTGCCTTGATTCAGACTAATGCATGCAAATGATCAGTGTTACCTTAAAGACTTCTGGCTCTCTAGTCTGAAAAAGTAAACCTGATGTTATTTGGTTTGGACTTTTGACACAACAACTCCTTAAACTTGGGATTTTTTTTTTTTTTAACTAACAGAACCTCTTTATTATTTCATTTTCTAGAGTGGCCCTAATACTTTTTCCTTTTATTTATTTTTTTTTTTTGGCTTTTTAAACTTTAGAATTTAAAGTTTTTTTCTTTAAATTAAAAGATCTTCCTAACTTATGTTACTTTGGGATTTTGTCAAGTGGACAATTTAAACTATTTATTGTACTACATATTTAATACCTGACAGACAGCCAGACCTTCAAATGTGACTAAAACTAAGATCATTTCACCATTAGTTGGTAAGTGCTTGTGTGGAGAGGGAATAGTAATAATAATGATAGAAAAAAAATGAGATTAATGATGATAATGATGATGAAAATAATAATAATAATAATAAGTAATAATAATTATTATAGTAAATAGCAATAATTATAATAATAATTACAATAATAATAATTATTACTAACAGTAAGTCATAATAATAATAATGATAATAATAATAATTAAAAGTAATAATAATCATTATAGTAAATAGCAATAATTATAATAACAATTACAATAATAATAATTATTACTAACAGTAAGTCATAATAATAATAATGATAATAATAATAACAATAATAATAATAATAATAAGTAATAATAATTATTATAGTAAATAGCAATAATTATAATAACAATTACAATAATAATAATTATTACTAACAGTAAGTCATAATAATAATAATGATAATAATAATAACAATAATAATAATAATAATAAGTAATAATAATTATTATAGTAAATAGCAATAATTATAATAATAATTACAATAATAATAATTATTACTAACAGTAAGTCATAATTATAATAATGATAAAAATAATAATAATAATAATTAAAAGTAATAATAATTATTATAGTAAATAGCAATAATTATAATAACAATTACAATAATAATAATTATTACTAACAGTAATAATAATAATAATAATATTTATAATAATGATAATAATAATAATAAGTAATAAAAAATTATTATAGTAAATAGCAATAATTATAATAACAATTACAATAATAATAATTATTACTAACAGTAATAATAATAATAATAATAATAATAATAATAATAAGTAATAACAATTATTATAGTAAATAGCAATAATTATAATAACAATTACAATAATAATAATTATTACTATCAGTAATAATAATAATAATAATAATAATAAGTAGAAAAGCACTCTGAGAGCGCAGACCTCCGCCATTAGCCCTATCTCCCAATAGTACAGCATCCTTCAAAAAAATTCCTGGCTCCAGACGGTGATCCGGATCACTCCCGACATCCAAAATCCCCAAATCCTCCTTGTGCCATTTCTGACATTTCCTGAATGTTTCATCAAAATCTGGCCATTAGTTTTTGAGTTAGTTGCTAACAAACAAACTAACTAACAAACCCTGCCAGTTTTTTTCGTGGTCACACCACTGTTTAATAGATCTGCAGTCAAAACTCAACCTTATGAACTAGACTTTCACTTACTGAGAGCTGCTATAAATCTAGAGATACAGAAAGAAAACATTTATCTGCTGTCTTAATATGTTTAAATTTCTCTCTTTTCTTCAGAGGCCTTCGATGATCACTCATGTCAGTCAACTCCTCCACCTCCTTAAGCCCCGCCCACTATTCAAACCACTTTTGCCACAACTCAACGTCTGGGATCGTTGTCTTAAGTGTTTATACTGCCACCAACTGCCTGCTGCTCCTCCCTCTCTCAGCTCTGGTCCTGACAGTGGGGTTCCAGAGATGGCAGCTGCAGCGATCGTCCCGTATGAAGAGAGCTGTGAGCCACACAGATGTGTTCACCTACCATATGGCGGTGCTGGAGTTCTTCACAGTGCTGGGGTCTGTCCTCTTCTGTGTGGGGAATTTTACTGAAAATAAATGGGTGCTGCTTTCTGGGATTTACATGTTCTCCATGATCCTATCAATTCAGTCTTGCTTTCACTGCTTGACTTGCATTGAGCGCTACCTGGCTGTCGTCCACCCAGTCACCTATCTTGTTCTGAGGAAGATGAGCTGGATCAGGATCCGTAACATCCTCATCAGCTGTATCTGGCTAATGGGTTGTGGGTGGATGGGCGTGGCTCATAAGCATTTTCCAAATCCTGCTGTAATCCCGTTTTTATCTCTGTTATCCCTCTCTCTAACGGTCATCTTCTTCTGTAGTCTCTCTGTCCTCTGGGCTCTCAGGCGTCCATCACCAGGAGAAAACAGTGACAGGAAGAGGATCGATCAGTCCAAGCGGAGGGCGTTTCACACTATAATGGTGACAATGGGGGCGCTGCTGTGTCGGTTTGCTGGCTTTCTGATTTGCATAGGGCTGTACAGGTTTATCGCTGCAGCAGGTGGAGATGTATGTGTGCTGCTCAAGAGTTCCTTCTGGTTCAACATCCCCAGCAGTCTGGTTCTACCTGTGCTCTTTCTACTCAGGGCAGAAAAACTATGTTGCTCTAAGAAAAATGCTGGGCAAAGATCAGAGTAGAGTGTCCAAACAGTCCTGTGCTAAATATTTATCAGACTGTTTAAAAGAGCATAATTCAGCCGCCAATCTGGAAGTCAAACCTGAGGGAACGAGGGCCATTCCATTCTAGCTATGAGTGGATGCTCAGTGTTTGTTTCTACATAAATGTGCCTACTTTCTCAAAAAAACATGTCTCAGCCTTTCTCATTGTAAATAATGTATGATCAAAATAGAACTAAAGGACTTGCATAAATGTTCTTAGTGTGCACATGAAAAAAATTTAAGAGCCCGTCTCTATGGAAGACGATTGGGACCCATAGGAAAAAAAAAAAAAACTTTTGAGACTGTTTTTTTAAAATTCTTAGATTAGCATCGGAATTCTAAGATTAAGGTCAAAATTCCAAGAACAAAGTCAGAATTCTAATTCTGAGATTAAAGTCAGAAGACTGAGTTTAAAGTCAGAATTCTGAGAAAAAAGTCAGAATTCTGAGATTAAAGTCAGCAATCTGAGATTAAAGTCAGCAATCTGAGATTAAAGTTGGAATTCTGAGATTAAAGTCAAAAATTCTGAGATTAAAGTCAGAAGTCTGAGATTAAAGTCAGCAATCTGAGATTAAAGTTGGAATTTGAGATTAAAGTCGAAATTCTGAGATTAAAGTCAGAAGTCTGAGATTAAAGTCAGAACTCTGAGATTAAAGTCAGAAATCTGTGATTAAAGTCAGAAATCTGTGATTAAAGACAGATTTCTGAGATTAAAGTCAGAAGTCTGAGATTAAAGTCAGAAGTCTGAGATTAAAGTCAGAAATCTGTGATTAAAGACAGATTTCTGAGATTAAAGTCAGAAGTCTGAGATTAAAGTCAGAAATCTGAGATTAAAGACAGTAATCTGAGATTAAAGTCAGAATTATGGGATTAAAGTCAGATTTGTGGGATTAAAGTCAGAATACAGAGAAAAAAGTGAAGACACGAACACTGACAGCGGTAGCGGGAATTAAAAAAAACACTGCGGAGGTAGGGGCAGATGTGGTAGAGGCAATGGCGGTGGAGGTCGCCTGGTGACGTCAGAATATGCAAATTAGATGAGTGAATTTACTCCCACCACAAACTTTGGGTTATACTGAAGAGTTTTCCCATTTACAGTATGCCTTTATCTCTAACCACTTTCAAGCTACAGCCTTTTGAAATCTTGATCTCAAAATTGAACATTTTCTTGAAGAAACTGTGGTGCCCAAAGGGTTAAAAGTTTTTGAGATTCTATAAATGTAATAAATAAATAAAACACTCACAAAATGGTATTAGAACTGGGAGGAAAAATAGACGTGCCAACAGAAGCAGTCATCTGATAAACCCATCTAGAGATTCTACATATTGGTGTGTTAACCATTGCAGAAACATAAAAAATGATTTTGGTTATTACCAGTGCTGTTAATTTAAGGCGGCATAAACCTTACTTTGGTAAGGGTTAAGGTGGTCTAATAAATTTGTTAAGCACTGTATATATATACAGTATTCATGCATGTCTTTTAATTCTTGGGGTAAAGAAGATGAGAATCCAGTGAATTTGAGACTCAAATGTTTTCTTTAACTCTTTATTTGTTTGTAACCAGCGTTTGATCTCTAAGAGACAAAAACAGCAGGAGTTACCTTTTTTTGGGGATTATTTTCAATGATATTTCAAAGTTTCTTCTCTATTAAAATCAACGGTGGCTGAGAGGTCTCACACAAATGCAAATTCAAAACGCTTTGCAAAAAGAAAAAAACACAACATTTGAGAAAAACACAAAAACAAAAGTTCACAACACAAATACAAAAACTTTCTGCAGCGCATGAATACAAACACTCAGCGCTGTGCATGGATACATAAACTCGGCACAGCGCGGAGGCAAACAGATTCCACAACAGCACAAAAATACAACAACTTGGTGCAGCAGATGCAAGTAAAAAGTCACAACGGAAGTGGGGCCGTTATTAGGGACGGACTTGCTAACCTGCTAACGGCTCCGTTAGCAATGAAGTTACATACCACAACGCAAACTAACCGAAGACACGCTTGGGTCAAGTAATTAAAGTAAGTAAACACTGTTCGTTCGTCAGCTCCACTTCTTGCACATTTTATTTTGTAATCGGTACGTTTTAGAAGTGATTTTAACCGGCAAACAGCGTGGACAGCTATGTTTGGGGTCTGATATGCATGACGTAAGCTGTCAGACGAATGAATGGACTTGATCAATTTGATTTAGATAGTCGTTTACATACTCATTAAACTGTACAGGAGGTTACAGTTATTAAAAATCACGAAAAACACACTACAAATTACATACTGTGAGTACAGAAATTATTTTGAGTAGCGGTGTTGTACATAACTTTATTGCTAACGGAGCCGTTAGCAGGTTAGCAAGTCCGTCCCTAATAACGGCCTCACTTATCTTATTACTTATTGTGACTTTTTATTTGCATCTGCTGCGCCAAGTTGTTGTATTTTTGTGCTGTTGTGGAATCTGTTTGCCTCCGGGCAAGTTTTTGTATTTGTGTTGTGAACTTTTGTTTTTGTGTTTTTCTCAAATGTCGTCGTGTTTTTTCTTTTTGCAAAGCATTTTGAATTTGCATTCCTGTGAGACCTCTCAGCCACTGTAAAAATCAATCAGAACATTAATCCATGCTTGCTCTTCATACTTTATTGTTGCAAAAGAACAGACATCAAAACTGAACACACATTCAGATTTATTTTGTGGTGTATTCACAGGTAAGCAGTACAGTTTCTAAGGGAATGAAAATCACAAAACAAACAGACAGGTGTTTGAATCTGATTGAGAGTAGTTTGAATAAGCAGCAGATTCAGGTTACAGGTCATTTAAATTCACTGAGGGAGATGGAAAAAAGTTTCACAGTAAAACAGTCTGATTCGTATACCTTTAACACTGTTAAAGCCTGGGCATCACCACACATATCTGTAATATTGTAATTCAGCTGCAATGTAGAAACTTAAAGATAATCAGATAAAAATGCACTATGAATACATTTTTTTTTTAAATCAACTGTTAAGGATTAAATATTTTACTGATGGTGCAACACATGTGACATGGTTTAAGACAGTGGTTTTCAAACTTTTTTCATTCAAGGCACAGCAGAGAAATCTTAAGGCACACATATCTTTGTTAGCTTTTTAAAAATGTGTTTGCAAGGTAAATTAAAGGCATTTTAATAACAAATAAAACCTGCAGTGTGCCTTGAATTGCTTTTTGAAGGACACTTGCAGGTTTTCTATTTTTATTTTTTACAATAAATTCTGAGATTAAACCCTTTTTTCCATTTATGCAACCACCCCTTTAGTTTAGATTAGTTCCCAAAGAGCACCTGTATATAAAACCACAGAGACTTGGACCAAGCACACCATATCTATTTCCATGCATAATAGCCTCTTTAGTTCTTGTGATAGTATCTTTAGTCACACTTATAGTGATGATGCAATTCTATACAAATTCCCAAGGCACATGTAGCCTTGCCTCAAGGCATGCCATTTGAGAACCAATGGTTTAAAGAGGCAATATTTTACTAAAAAGTTTTTTTGTTTTGGTGTCAACATTTAAAGACCCTCTATAGTGAAAACAAATCTGTATTTAAGGCAAATAAAAGATCTCTAAGTTTATTAAATTAAGCTTCAAAATCATGAAAAATGAGGCAGTAAAATTTGCTACAGGATGGTGTGGGCATGTCTGTTGAATGAGCTGAAGCCACACCCCCTCAGGAGAAATTCGATCTCTCAGAATTAAAAAATGCTACAACCTTGCGAGATGAAAGCATGAAAGCACTCAAGTTATCAGCCACGTCCCCTTGACCTTACGTTGAACTTATGATCAGAGCACAGCTGCCTGGCTCTCTGCCAGAGAAGAGACAAAGCCCACTTTCTGGTTCAAATCTCTGTTATGATGCTTTAAATGATCCATAGACCACTGTGGCTGACAGATTTGGCAAATTTACCTGGGTAATTTACCATTACCTTGTAATGTCAAGTCGGGTCTGTTGTCATAAATGACCTTGAGATGAAACCAGCACGCCCGTTTTTTACAAGTTTTTCTCATAAATTTCAGACTTTCTAAATGCAAAAATTCTGTCTTTGATTGCTTGTACATTTTTGACTTCATGCATTCAAAAATTTGGGGCTTTCCCCCCAAAAGTTTGACTTTCACTGCACAAAAATTAACATGATTGATTAAGAAATGATTAAGTTAAATGTCCATGACCCCGAGGATCAGATTTTACTATTTTCCACCTTTGGTGTTGTTTTAAAGCACTGGAACATTCCTGCTCTGAGCAGAAACAGCAGCGGTAACACTAGACTGCACGGCAGATTACACCAGACTCCAGACATGACTATCACGCAGGAGGCTCCTCCAAATTTCCAAACACCAAACCAGGCAAGATTCCAGCTGAACCGTAACACCAGCACGCTCAGTATGGCTACAATAGTGTAGAAAGCCTTCTTCTTTGATTGGTGGACCCTCTCCTTCTTCCCTCCCTGATCTCCTGGTCCTGGATGAATCAGAACAAGAAGGACAGAAAGACTGCAGAATGACACGATGATCAAACAGAGAACCAGGAAGCAGGAATCGACCGTTAGAGAGACGTCTTCTGCAGAATTCAGACACGTTAATGCAGTTGAAAGCAGCCAAGCACAGCCGTTATAGACGTTCCTGATTCTGATCCCTCGCTCTCTCCTCAGACTCAGGTATGTGATGGGATGTACAACAGCCAGGTAGCGCTCCACACAGGTCAGGACGTGGAAGAACGTCTCTCCGTGCCAGGTAACGGAGGCAATATGGTAACCGACAACAAATATGTCGAAGTTGTTTTGATGAATACCGCAACAAGTGAGAATGAAACCAAAAACCCCCGTCAGCTCCATGGTGACCATGTGGAAGGTGAAGCTGTCCGAGTGACTCATCATCGCTGACGTGGAGGCGGAGCGCTGCCGCCACCATTGCTTCACACCGAGGTAGAGGATGAAGGTGCAGAGAGGGAGGAGGAGGAAGCTGCTGGTGATGCTGAAGGCTATGAAGATGATGGAGCTGGGTGTGGTGAAGAAGCAGTTATTGAGGCAGCTGTCAGTGACGGCAGAAGAAAGGTTTGGATGAAGAGGGGAGGAAGAGGAGGAGGAAGTGTTCAGGGACATCTGCAAGAAAAAAAGACAGAAAAATGAGATCACATTGCATTTTTCTAATATGGGGGCTCTTCTCTCAAACTTTTGGAACAGGCTAATAAACACATTAACTAATGTGAAGGAAATAATACAAGTGCACTTAATTCAACCATAGTAAAAAAATTGCTCATATATACGAAGAAACTTTAATTCAAAAATGAACTAGAATTAATTGATGTTTTTTTATTTATTTTTTTTTAATTTTTTTGGCTGGCCAACTTAGCCCATGTAATTTTCATTCTGAGGGCCCAAAATCCCTAGCTGCACCCTGTAATGGGGTTTTAGCATCTTTGTCTCAACACCCCAACATCCCCCACTGTTCTCTTTTCTATGGAGCTTACGCCACAGACATGGGGAAACGATAGGGCTAGGAAAGTGTCAACTTTACTGCACATGTAAATACAAAGCAACAAAGGGTGGCTGGGCCAGTTCTTGGCTGGATGTGAAACCTGGAGCCCATGACTGAATCAAAGGGTCCTTTTGTCTTTTAAATTGTGATGTCCAGACCGCCTGGAAAGAAAGCCCTGTCGAGGTGTGGATTCTTCCCAGACAGAGGGGTGCCAAGTATACCTTGGGGAGGGGGTGTAGCTCAAGCATAAATGTTCTAGTCTCCCCATGTTCAGGCTCTTCTCTCTTGCTCTCTCTCTCTCTCTCTCTCCCCGTCTCTGTCTTTCCTGCATACTGACCGCTCGTGTATGTGTGCTGATTGCAAGAATAAACCTTTTTGTCGGCCGGCAGATGTCTAATATTTCGTTCATTCACCAGCAACAGAGAAAATTTTCAACAACACACCCCTGCACACAAATACGAAAGAAAGATCTCACATTGTTGTCAAATATTTTCTCATTTGATTTTAATTGAATCTTCTATTTTAAGGGCGCATGCATGTTATATTTATGAACTTTGCATAAACTATCCAGGAGTTGTCACCAATGTTTAAGTTGCATATCTTGTCTAGACCAGAGGTTCTCAACCTTTTCAGCCCGTGACCCCCAAAATAAAATTGAGACTGGGGACCCCCACCATCCTGAACGTGGATGAAGCATAGTTGAACACAGCCATGCACATTCAAGAACAGTCATGAGCAAGCAAGGCCACCCATAAGGGAGGATAAAGGGGAGAACTTTCTAAGAGCCCAGTCAAACTGGGGCCCACGGAAGTCAGTAAAATCACGATCCATGATACAGTTAAGCTGTGTTAACCATATTTCATATTCAACCTGAATAATAACCACTATTATCAAAGCAATCAATCTGTAGTTTTCATCAATTTGTACTGTAGTATGTAACAATTTTAAAAATGTAAGTCCCTTTCCTTGAAAACAGAATTAAAATGGTTTAAAAAATGTTAGAATTGGTAAAAAAATCACAAAAAGGTAATGAAGTGGGACTTGAAAAGTAGCAGAAATGGGTTAGAAGTGGCAAAAAATGTAAAATAGCAAACAGAATTCGAAAAAGGGGTAAAAGGGGATTAAAAAGTGGCAGAAATGGATGGTTAAGGTGGTGAAATGGGACTTAAAGTGGTTTAAATTGGCCAAAAAGGGTATAACAAATCATGTTATGTGGTTCAAATGGTCATAAAAGGAGTAAATAGACATTAAAAGTGGCAATAATGGGTCAACAGCGTCAATGGAAAGTGGCAAGAATTAGTTAAGAAATGGTAAAAACAGGCAGGAAAAGTGGTGGAAAGGGTTTAAAATTGCCAAAAATGTTATGAAAGTGGAAAAAAATGCTATAATTGGCACAATTGGTGGGAAAAAGTCATGAAAACAGGTTAAAAAAGTGGTAAAAGTGGGTAAAAAGAGGTAAAATTGGGTCCAAATTGTGCAAAATAGATGAAAAGTGTCAGACAGTGGCAAAAGTGGGTGGGAAAAGTGGATAAAAAGTGGCACAAATAAATACTTTCACCATTACATTAAGATTAAATCCCAGCTGGGAGGGCCCATTCTCTGGGTTTATCAGGGGCTCAGACAATTCTGGATGCAGACTTACTTTTACAGATTTTGATTTCAGCATAAATCTCACCAAATTACCATGTTTTTATTTGACATTTAACTAATTTCATGCTTATGTTTTCATAAAATAGCTAAAATATACAGTTAGAAATAATTAAAAAAATATTCTTAGTTGTTTTTAAGGCATCTGGAGACCCCTCACAGTGTTTCACCACCCCCAGGTTGAGAGCCACTGGTCTAGACCCCCTCCAGGCAGACAGAGCATTGCAGATCACAACAAAAGGGGGCCAGACCCCAGAATAAAAACCTTTGCTTTCTGCTGAAATAAAAAACCAAAAAGTAGCTTCAGAAAAATTTGAAATAATGTAACTGTGTAAAAAAAAAAAAAAAAATCATATAAGAAAGTAAATGAGATACTGGAGAAGAAATAATAAGACTGCACTAGCCCCTTTATGCAACAACAAATTAATGATATAATCAACATTTTCACATTTAAACTAAACCACAGTCCACCTCACCCGTGTCAGACCCATTGCAATCAGAATTTTCTTTTGTTTTTATTCTAATTATAATAAAATAGACATGCTTGGTCCTCTTAACAGATGACTTTGACAGTCTTAGATGTATTTTGAAGAGTTAATAAACAGGTTAAACTAACTTATAAATCGTGTTGATTAACCAAATCCATGCTCTCCATTAAAGCCAGTTTGATATAAAGATAAAGGAAACAAAAATCTTTAATACTTACTTGGTGTTTTTTATTCTGATCTCTCTGATCCTCTGGTCAGTGAAAGCTGGGGTGTGAACTGGCACGTTTCTCATCAATGATCAGCATTTTTAATGTTTGTTGAGGTGAAAGCTGCTGGTTTGCATGTTCCCTGTCCAGAGATGACTCATTCAGTCGCCACAGCTGTTGATTTGCAGCATTCATTTGCATCTTTTCCCTTTTTGGAACCTCTTTTTTTTACAGTTAGAGATCCTGGATGGACTTTGCAACTTGTGTGCCTATATCAAACAACAAGACAGAAATAACTGTCACTTAAAGGAAGATTTTATGCACTTTTTATTCTTTATATTTTTGATAATTGTGGCTGTGTTCATATGAACTGTATGGTATGACTTTTGGCTAGATCGTGTATTTTTACCTGATCTTGTTATTTTCAGCTCTTCTTGTTGTTGTTGATTTGTTGTTTTTTATTATTACTGTTGTGAAGCACTTTGTGACCTTGTTCTGTGAAAGGTGCAAATAAAATGTACTTACTACTTAATCCTAAAATAAATTATTAACAAGCAAAGTTACACTCAAGCTGTTTAGAGCAAAAATGCCCTGAAACCCACTCAAACTGACATTTTTGATCTGACTTCCATCAAATTATAACACATGCAGAACATGTTAAATTAGGACATCAATGGACAGGGCAGATTTTCTTTTCCTCATTTTCCTCCCAGGCAAGGGGTGTTGCGACTCTGATTAGTAATAAAGTGCCATTTCAGCAGGATAAAGTAATTAAAGATAAAGAGGGCCGTTATGTTATAGTAAGAGGCTTTTTAGCCTCTGAACCAATAGTGCTTGTAATGTTTATGGACCAAATTTTGACGATCCAAAATTTTTTTACAAACTATTTTTGAATTTAAACTACCCCTCTTCCGAGCTTATAATTGGTGGGGATCTGAACCTGACCCTGGATATATTAGATAGATCAGCTGCTAATCGGTTCTCTCTCACAGCTGCAGCTAAGATATTAAAACAAGAACTGTCCTATCACAACCTTATTGACATCTGGAGGTTTCGTAATATAAATAAAAGGGAATACTCCTTCTATTCTCATAAACACAATAGTTACTCCAGAATAGATTTATTTTATGTATATGCTGGGAAGGAACATCTAATTTCCTCTTGTGATTATCTACCCAGAGTACCTTCAGACCATTCTCCGCTTGTGATGCTTATTAAGCGTGAACAGTTCACACCAGGGAGGAAGCGGTGGAGATTTAGCAACTACCTGCTTAATGATCTAGAATATATTAATCTTATCAATACAAATACTGAGACCTTTTTAGAGTTAAATAAAAATACTGCCTCCTTGTCAATCATTTGGGATTCCCTGAAAGCCTTTTTAAGAGGTCTAACCATTTCATATACATTGAAGAAACGTAAACAGAATGGATCTAAATTAAGATCCTTAGAATCTGCTATCTCCATTTTGGAAAAAAAACATATAGAGACTCAAGATGACAAATATCTATTAAAGCTAAACACTAAAAGACTAGAATACAACATCATTACGAGCTATCGAGCGGAAAATGCTCTTTTAAGAACTAAAGCCCAATATTATGAGCATGGTGAGAAGTCTGGCTCATTACTTGCTTGGCAAATTCAAAGGGAGGATGCTAATAGAATCATTTCCTCAATTCAACTGAAAGATGGCTTCATAACGAGGGACCCACAGTTAATTAATGCAGCATTTACAGAATTTTATAGAACATTATATACCTCCCAAAAGAACAATTTAGCCTTAATAAGGAATTTCTTAAATTCCATACCCGTTCCTGTGATATCAGGGGAGGATAAAGAAAGTTTAGAAGCTGATATTACTGAGGAGGAGGTTCAAAGGGCGTTACATAGTCTGCCAGGGGACAAAGCTCCTGGGTTGGATGGGTTTCCCATTGACTTTTATAGGAAGTTTTTACCAAGGCTCTTTCCCGCCTTGGTAGATATGTACAAGGAGACCCTTTATAATGGGAAATTGCCTGACTCGTTAGAACAAGCATTAATTATTTTATTGCCTAAACCAGGGAAGGAGACTAATCTCTGTGGTTCTTATAGACCAATCTCACTATTAAATACGGATTATAAAATCCTAGCTAAAATTATTGCAAACAGATTAGCTCCCCTTATTCCTGAACTGGTAGCCATGGATCAAACTGGATTTGTTATCAACCGTTCGTCCTACGATAACGTCCGAAGGTTTTATAATATTCTACATTTCTCAAAAAAAATCAAAGTGCCTGTTCTAGCTGTCTCCTTGGATGCTGAAAAGGCCTTTGATCGTGTTGAATGGAGTTTTTTATTTTGTGTTCTTGAGAAAATGAATTTTGGTCCTAGATTTATAGCCATGATTAAAACACTTTATCAATTCCCCAAAGCAGCAATTCTCACTAATTCTGACATCTCCTCTCAATTCCCATTGACTAGAGGAACCCGGCAAGGGTGCCCTCTTTCACCTCTTCTTTTTGCTCTGGTAATTGAACCACTGGCCATCGCAATACGATCAAACCCACAGATCCACGGTGTACTAGTTGGAAATGTTAAACATACCATTTCACTATACGCTGACGATATAATGCTTTTTTTTAACTAAACCAGAGATATCTTTTCCTGCATTGGCTGATTTATTGGAGGCCTATGGTTCTATTTCAGGTTACAAGGTAAATAACACAAAGAGTATTATTATGCCTCTTAATTTATCGGCAGAAGTCATGCCCAAATTAAATTTACCCTTTTCATGGAATAATAATTGTCTAACATATCTTGGCTTACAAATATCTAATAAACTGGACCAGGCATTCACTCTAAATTATGGTCCTCTGTTGAAGAAGGTGGGGCAAGAGCTAGATAGATGGAAAATGCTGCCTATTTCATTAATAGGTAGGGTAAACTGTATTAAAATGAGTGTACTTCCTAGGTTTCTATATTTATTCAGGACTCTTCCTATTCATGTCCCTCATTCTTTCTTTAAGCAGCTAAATAGCTTGATAACTAAATTTCTATGGCGGGGAAAGTCGGCTAGAATAAAATTGAAAGTTCTCTGTCAGAGCCCTTGTGAGGGAGGACTTGGTCTCCCTGATTTGTATTTATATTACTTAGCGGCGCAATCAATGGTCATAGGGGCATGGCAAACTAACAGACAGATCTCTCCCTCATGGTTACAAATTGAGCAATATCAGTTAGCCGACATTACTCTCTCTACCCTTCCATATATTCCCTTTGTAAATACCTTTAAAAGAACTTTAAATAACCCCTTTGTACTACATGGGTGCAAAATATGGACAGATATTAGGAAAAAGACGAAAAACCTTCAGTCGATTTATACAGCTACACCCTTTTATGCAAACCCAGCTCTACCTGAGATATTAAAGGATGAACCCTGTTTGTCGTGGTATAGTAAAGGTATTCGGTCATTTGGTGACTTATTTGATAATGGGATGTTACTATCCTTTGAACAGTTAAGGTCAAAATTTCACCTGGATCCCAGGCATTTTTTTAAGTACCTACAGGTTAGAGACTATATTAGAGCTCAACAAGGTGGTAAACTAATGCCTTTATATCCTTTGGAAATGGATGCTAATATAGTGGGTAAAGATGTAAAGAAATTCGTTTCGTTTATGTACAAAATATTATTGAAGTTTTCTGTTTGTGATCCTGTAGGGCCAAAGCTTAAATGGGAGCAAGATCTTGGGGTTGAAATTAAGGATGAACAGTGGAAAGCAATCTGTCGAAAGAGCCAGACATTTTCATTTAACAGTCGTCATAGACTGCAACAATTTAATTTGATTCATCGAGTATATTATACACCACAACGTCTAAACAAAATGAACCCCGATCTCTCGGCTTTGTGCCTCAGATGCAAAATTGAGACTGGCTCTCTTGTTCATATGTTTTGGTCGTGCTCCCATTTGAATGAGTTTTGGAAAAATGTCAAAGACACTATTGAAAAAGTGACTGATTTTGAGTTTGCTTTAAATCCAAGGTTAGTATTACTAGGAGATGACTCCATACTACCTTTACCTTGTGAATATAGTATCAGATTTGTTAAAATGGCCCTGATAGCTGCAGTTAAGTGTATTGCCGTCAAATGGAAAAGTGTTACATCACCATGCTTAAATATGTGGTTGAACGAGCTTTCATCTTATATTCCTTCAGAAAAAATAGTCTATAATTTGATGAAGAACCCAAAATCCTTTAATGAGGTATGGGACAATTTTCTTGCTCTTTTGCACAAAGGAGGAGGCAGATTGAATTCTTTCTGAGATGATGAATTTTGAAACTGTGATAACTTCGGAAATGACATTTGATTTACCTGCATGTGTATATGTGTGTATGGGTGCATATAATGTACATGCAGATGTTGATGTAGAGTATTTATTTTATTATTAATTTTTTATTTTATTTATTTATTATTAGTATTATTATTATTTTTTTTCTTTGTTTCTCTTTCTTTTCTGTTTAATTATACCCTTCCTGTTGCTATGTGAGGGGAGTGGGTAGGTGGGGAATGAATTATGAATTCTCTTCTGTAAATAACACTACATTTATAAATAAAAAAAAAAAATTAACGAGGAAAAAAAAATTATAACACATGCATTTTGTTATATCTGTGTGTCAATCTGGGCTTTTGCCTTGGAATCGATCATTTTTACTACTCTCCACTAGATGGCGTCATTTTTACCATATTTGTCATATGGAGAAAAAACATGCTAAACATGCAAAAAACAAAACAAAACAACCCCCCCCTCCTATATTATGCACTAAAATCAATTTTGATTCTAATTATTGGCAAATCACAGGCTGTAATAATTCAACACAAACAACTGAAAAAATTGCAAAATTACTTTGCATGTAGTATGTTGAAAACAGTTCATTTTGCTGTTTTTAAAACAAATATCAAAGCGGCATCATGACAAAAATCTGGCATTCAATGAGTAAAAAATTTGAAAAAATAATAAATATTTGATATCACTAATTAGGTCAGTAGTGGGAAAAATAGCTCAGTTAAAGTAGAATAAATTATTAATGTGTTACATTTTTAGACCTATTGATGAAAAGGGCTTTTTTGCTCATAGCAGCTTATGAGTCAGTATTTGACATTGCACAAGAAAATAATAATGAATAAATATAAATATTGCCACTGATCTTTGACATTTCCCAGGCTGTAATAACTCAACACAAAAAAGTACTTTGCATGTAGTGTATTGAAAACAATTCATTTTTCTGTTTTTTTTTTTTTGGTTTGTTTTTTTCTACTGAAAATCATGGAGTCGGAATTCTGAGATTCATGTTAGAATCCTGAGAAAAAAGTCAGAATTCTGAGATTAAAGTCAGAATTATATTATTATTGGATTTTTTAAAATTTTTATTCCATAATAACAGGGCAAAAGAACCAGAAAAGACCAGATTAGTTGACTTGAAGCCACATTGAAAATAGAAGATTGGACTATTTAAATTGTTAGTTGGAGACCTCCCAGCTATAATTAAACTTGACAGTTATTTACACTTTTAAGCCACATTTTTTTCTTTTACACCTTTTTTTTTTTTTTTTACTTCCTTTTGTCGACAAAAGTAGAAGCCAAAGAGGCCATAAACAGTACAGTCTTCATGATAAAGAAAATGTGCATGTTGATATAAAATATGTGGGTTTAAATAAAGGTGGTGTGCTTTGTTTTTGTTCCACTGATTGTATTTCAGCCGTCCATCTCTAAGCAACAGCAACTTGAAGATACGGTTTTGCTTCACACTTCAGAAATCTGAATTTAAATGCCTGATCTTGAAAAACATTCTTTTATGAAAACTATGATTCTATTTCTATGCACACATCTGCAGTTGGAAAAAAGCATTACATTTAAAAGTTTTTGAGGTTCTATAAATGTAATAAATAAATAAAACACTCACAAAATGGTATTAGAACTGGGAGGAAAAATAGACGTGCTAACAGAAACAGTCATCTTATAAACCCATCTAAAAATGGGAACTCCATTTGAACCAGCCTGTGTGCATCCATCTCCATGATTTCACCCTGCTGAAGTCAGGGCACAAAGGTTATACAAGAAAAGTAGGGACATTGTGCTGAATGAATGACAGACTGCTCTCTGCTCTCTAGCTATCGATCAAAATAAATGCATATGGCTGAGGATAAACACTGCTTTGACAACATGCAAAGAATTAAAGCCACATACATTCAATCAATGCACACACACCATGAGAGAGAACAATTACACCGGCAGCACATCAGTTCACAGCCCAGGCACCACAAGAACACACGATAAAAAGAGCAGAGTAGAGACAGCAGAGAGCAGGTGAGTGTGCTATGGATGTAGTTCTGATCATCACATTTGTTAAAATGGTAAAATAACGATACTTGAACATTGTTGCTATGGCTGAACTTTTATTAGTTATGAAGTTTCATTTTTAAACACAACTTTCTTGATAATAGTAAACTCCAAGTTAATGACATTTTTGTTTTTATGCAAGTGCTGAAAAGTAAAAATGTTCAGAGGAAGTATGAAAGTGGAGTTATATGTAAGGAGGCAAAAATGAGGTCAATGTGGAAAAAAATGGGCTGAAAGTAGAAAAAAGCTTCAATTCTACTGATCCAGCACACTTCATTGATATTATCAATAAATCACAGCTGCAGAGGGCCCATTCATAAACCTGAAATGTTTTCTGTTGTTAAATCTGATTGATTTTGACCTGCTGTATGAATAAAAATGGAGAGATAAATGATGTCACTGGGCAATCAAGACTGGTAAGTAAATGTATTTTCCAGTAAAAGATAATAATAATAAATTAGCCATAAAATCCCAAGTGACATAAATGTAACATTTCATGTCTTTCCATTAGAGACAGATGTTTGAAAACACCTATGGGGCTATTTCTACCAATGTGGAAATATCTCTGTGAAAATGGATGAGTCTAGAGGTTCCCAGCCTTTTGTCCTTCACTCCTTTCTAAGAACAGCTAAGACTGCCTAAGACATGGAAAAATATACATCCATTTAAATCATTTTAATCAATCAATTTTACAGTACATACACTTGACAAAAAATGATTTAGAAACTATCCATTTCTGCAATCTTTATGGCCACTCTTGAAAGAAAAAAAAAGAGGATCGATTAATTTTCTTGAGATTCTAAAGTTAAAAAAATAAAAAATGCACAATATTTAATGTTGATATTATATATATATTTTTGTAAAAGTCTTGTTTTTTAAGTTAAAATTTGTAAATTTATATTGACCAAGACTTTGAGTTTTTCTGAAATTATAAATTGGACAACTTAAAAAAAAAAAAAAAAAAAAAAAAAAGACGAATCAAACCACTGTTTCCAGTTTGATTTCTTGTACATTTCTGACTTTGCACTGTTGTACGTTTATGATTTCAAAAAGATGATTTTGTTTGTTTGTTTCTAATGTTGAAAATTTTTTTTTTTTCAAACTTAAAAATTTTGTTTTATTTCCTCATAAATTTCCAACTTATTAAACTCTGAAACTCTGTTTTTTAGATATATCATCAATATTGAATGTTTTAATCTACAAAAAAAAAAAAAAAAAAAAAAAAAAAAAAAAATGTTATTTTTCAAAAATTCGACTTTTTGGACAAATCTAATAAATGGTAAACAAAAGATAAACAATCCATTATTTTGATTTTAATAGCCACTCCTGAAAATGAACATTTTTGAGGCTCTGTTAATTTTCATGAAAAAAAATAAATTCTCAAGTTTAAAAAGTTAAAAATTTACAAGAAAAAAGTTTTACTTTTGACTTTGGAATTCATAAATGTACATGGACTGATACTTCAAATTTTGAGATTGAGGAGTAAAAAAGGTCCACCCTCTGTTTTCAGTTTGTTTTCTTGTAAGTTTTTGATTTTGCACTGCTGTACATTTATGATGTACACAATGTCAAAATTTATGGCTTTTTCTACTAAACATTTTCAGTTTTTTTCTCATAAATTTCCAACTTATTAAAAAAATGAGATTCTGAATTTGTTTTCTTGGAAATATTTAACTTTCCACAAATAAATAAATAAATAATAAAATCCAAAATTTTACATTTTACCATCTCAGTTGGTCTTATGAATGCTCGACTGTTGGGGAGATGGTGTTGGTGGTGGGGAAGTTTCTGTTTTAGTTTTAGTAGTACCGACCAATGCCAGTTTGGTGAGTAAAGTCATTTGTAGGAGAGCAGTCAGTGAGTAGAGTAAATGAGGTTAAATGCATTAGCCAGAATCCTAACTATTCAAGTTGGTATAAGCAGATATAGAATGAAAGATATTTTGTCGGTAATAAATGGTCTTCCAACAGAAAACTTTCTAATGGTACTTTATTCTTTCTAACTCTCTGTCTTGCCCTTGTTTCTCCTGTCCCTACTCCTTGTCCATAGTCATGCCAGCCAACTCCTCTTCCTCTGTCTTCTTTTGCCCCACCAACGTTTCCGTTCCGTGGATGGGCTGCATCGACGACACGGTTTATTTCAGCTACCTCGTCCTCACCTTCGCCAACATCCTTGTCATCCTTCCTCTCTGTATCTCTGTCCTCTCCCTGGGTTTTCGACAATGGCGGGCGCAGCGCTCTAGCGTGAAAATGACCAACTCTGACTTGTTCACGTATCACATGGCTGCCATAGAGCTGATGAGCGTCTTAGGTTCCACCCTCTACTTTTCTGGTTTAAAAGCTTGTCTCTGGGGTATCATGGCGACAGGTATATACCTTTATTATTTCAACTTGTCCGGACAAATGTTTTTCCTCAGCCTGACCTGTGTGGAGCGCTATCTGGCCGTTGTTTACCCCATATCCTACCTGAACCTGAAGCAAACAAAGGGGGTGGTCATCAGAAACGTAACGGTCTGCTGTGTGTGGTTGCTGAGCACCGTTTGGATGATAGTCATGTACTCTAAAGATAAAGCTGACAACATTGCCATCACATACTGTTGTTTCCTCACCGTGGCCTTGATCATCATCTCTTTCTGCAGCCTTCATGTAGTCTGTGTTCTGATTCGTCCAGGGCCAGGGGAAAGGAGTGTGCACAGACAGAGGCTTGACCAATCAAAACTAAAGGCTTTATATACAATAGTGGCCATACTGGGAGTGGTGTTGTTAATGTTCGGGGGGAATATATTCTACATCACCATGTCTACCTTACAAAACCTGACTGTATTTAATAGCTGTACTGCATGGGCTTTAAATGTTTGGCTATCACTGCCTAGCAGCGTGGTGTTGCCTCTGATGTATCTATGGAGAGCTAGAAAACAGCTGTGGGGGCAGGCTTAGAGTAAAGGGTCTAATAAGAGTGAACAGTAAACCCATGTCAGAACTGTTACTGGTTTTACATTCTACCCTCCTTATTTATAGGTTTCGATAGAGGCCATGAGGTTATAATAATAACAGAGTGCCTTTCATGGGACCCAAGGTTGCTTTACAGAAAAACAGAAGACAAGACACAACACAAAGGCAAACACTGAGTCGAGTGTTTGTAGGGGTTAGGTTTAGGATAAGTGGTAGTGCTTGAGGAGTTTTTAAAAGATGTTGTGGGTTAGGGTTAGGGTTAGAGAGAAGGCCAGTGTCTGAGGACTGGAGACTCGGGATATATGGGTGAAGAAGGTCAGAGAGGCAAGCGCATGAAGAGATTTGTGAAGGAGTGGAGGTGGAAAAGGGCAGGGGTGATTTGATATGGGACTGCCCAGGATGACACCCAGGTTTCCAGCTTCGGAGGATGGGTGGATGGGACTACCGTCCACATCAAGTATGGGATCTCCAACCTTCTTGAGCAGTGCTTTTGGGGCAACAACCATGAGCTCTGTTTCACTGCTGTCCAGTTTTTAGTGCTTATACTAGGCAGCATTGAAGCCATCATTAGTTCAACCTACAACCACACAGGTAACCAAAAGTAGTGCAACACCGTACACAAAAGAAGCAGGCAGTAACCACTGTGACTACTTCCTGTTTCTTGGCGCTCTGCTTAAGCTCAGCTAATTCATTCACAGACAGGTCATTTTGTTGTTGAAATGCTTTTATTTTGAAGAGAAAGGAGGAGGCAGTATTTAAGCATGGCTGCAAACGATGGCAACAGGTGAAGAGATTAGCATAGCTAATCAGGTATAGTGGCAGTTTAATCAGAAGTGGATGTTTCTTTATTCAAAGAAGAGCAAGAGCAGTGTGGTAGGTGCCAAACATTTTGCACTTTCTAGTTTGATGGGAAAACAAACTTTAGCATGGACTTTGAAGAAATATGTTTTTCTGAAACACTGGTAGGATTTGATTTAAGAGTGTTCAACTTATACAATTTAAACTTTGGTATTTCATTCATATGTCTGCATTTAACATTGTCTGCCTTGTTAATGGTGAAGAAAAGTGATTTATTTAAAAAAAAAAAAGGTCTAATTGTGATTGTACATTTGGACATGGTTAAACCTAGGTTTAAAGAGGTAACTGCTAAACATTTCAAACTGACATTATGGAGAGAATATTATTTTATTAGTAATATCTTTTTTGTTGTCTGGTTTATCCTTGCTATATGCAGACTACTGATCCAACACACATTGATGTCATCAATAAATCACAACCGGGAAGGGCCCATTCTCTGGAATTGTCAGGAGCCCAGAAAATGCTTTGGTTAGCCCTGTGCATCATTACAGCTCTACTCATTTGGAAAATGTTTAATTATTTATCATGTGGACTTACTTGTGGTCATCTATCTTGCATGTATGTATATATTTAACATGGCTCAATACAAAAAAAGGCATATCTTGCATAGTATAACCTGTTTGGAGTTTATATCTTAGCATGTCTTTTGATTTTGGGGGTATAGAAGATGAGAATCAAAAACATCTTGAAGGTCAAATGTTTTTCACGAACTCTTTGCTCTTTTTCAGCCAGCATTTGATCTCTAAGACACAAATATAGCAGGGGTTACCTTTTTGTTTTGGGATTATTTTCAATGATATTCAAAGTGTCTTCTCTATTAAAATCAATTACAACATTAAACCATGCTTGCTCTTGATACATAATTTGTGATTGCAATAGAATAGATATTAAAACTGAATATAAATGCAGATTTGATTTTTGGTGTATTCACAGGTAAACAGAACAGTTTCTGAGGGAATGGAAATCACAAAACAGACAGGTGTTTAACTGAATGAGATTATTTTGAATAAGCAGCAGCTTCAGGTTACGGGTCATTTAAATTCAATAGACAGAGCAGCAGACTGTCCATGTTGTTGTTAGCATTGTTGCTAGCATTAGCAACACTAGCTATCATAGCTTGATCCCGTGTTGTTGTTAACGTCTATGCTAGCATTAGCAACATTAGCTATCTAACACTAGACATGTGCCAGAGAAATTTTAAACATCATCACACGAGCTCTAAATATGTTAATACTAGTGCTGTAGATTTTTAGATCTTTAAATGTTCTTATTATCACATTCTCACATTCACTTGTTCTTGTATTTGTATAGGCTATCCATTATTACGACAGTGCATTAGGGCCCAAAAATAAATAATAAAGAGCATCTGTTGATTTTCTAGAAAAAAAAAAAACAAACAAAATTATCAAACAGAATTTTTGAGACTATGAAGTGTTATGACCCAGCTTGTTGAGGGTAAAAGGAGGGAACATAAAACCAGATGGTGTTGGTAATTTAAAGGTATTTATTACAACAGTAAAATTGTGCTCAACAAAAGGTGAGGCAAAATGAAAGGACCGCCGAGTGCTGTTCAACTAATAACCAAATAAAACAGAATCTAAACTAATGTTATAAAACTAACTGGTGATACAAACTGAACATAACTCCTAACTAACTACTCTAACTACCCAAATCTAATAACAAAAGAACAGCACCCCTAAACCCTAGTGTGTCTAAACAAACTTAACAAAACTTACGTGTGAGTGTGTGCCTAAACTAAACTACAACCTGGCCCTGTGCATCTACATGAGTGCCTCCACAAACAGAATGTAACAGAAGTTCAAAACACTAAACATAATTCTAACAGAAAGAGGCAAAGTGGCGAGCTAAAAACTAAAATGAAGCTGCGCCTCAACTACTGGCAGTCCAGGCTTTAAATAGGGTTGGGCTGATTGGTGCTGTCCTGTCATTGGCTGATTGGTTTAACTGCAGCAGCTATCTGATCAGTTTCTCCTTCAGCAGCAGCACAGGTGTCAGGAATCAGCCTGGAGAAGCACAATCAGCAGCAACACACTCAAACACACACAAACACATGCACAGACACTCCACAAATAAAAGTCAGTAACACACAATGAGAGGGGATACGGCTGTGGCCGTAACACCCCTCCCCTTAAAATACAAACCCAAAGGTTTGTTACTACAAATTACACTCATCACAAAATTACTGATACACACTAAATGCAGAATTACTAAACTGTGCAGGTTGCAATACAAAAACTGCACCAAGTAACTAGTTCACACAAATCTAAACAGTCTACATTTGTCACCAAAACTGTTGGGCACAAATTCCAAAATTTATGGTGAATATATGAATTCTTGAATGATATGGTGGAAGTGGAGTCTGTACCTGCAACCACAGTTTTACAATGATGCAGTGGGCTCATTCCAGCACTCAGGTACCACTCAGGTAGTTTGATCCGCTTTGCTGTCATCTTCACGACCAAGCTGGAGTTTCTGGTAGTGCTTGTAGATCTGGTGAGCTGGACATCAGATTCTTCACCTCCACAACCAGAGCCATCCTGAAGCATAGAGCACGTCTGCACCCAGATGTCTGTCTCGCCTGCAGGTTGATCACCGAAAGGCATACAGATTCACGTCCTTCTTGTTTCAGGGCTTCCATCTCCATCACGGATGACTGCTTGCACCAGAGACACATCTGTTTCTCCATTCCACCAGCTCCCAAAATAATGAGAGCGCCACACATATGTTTTTTTGTTTTTTCAAATTACGGGTTCTTCGAATGTTTACTGAAGTAGACCACTACTTAACGAAGACTCATCAAAAACACATGGGAAGCAGTTCCCCCAGAGACTCTGGCTGTTTTCGAATTCGCCTGCTATACTAGCAGTGCGTACTGATTTGCCTAAAATGTAGTATGCGGTATGCAGTATGCGAACAAATGCTAAAATTGCAGTATGCCAAAAATACCCGGATGATGTACTGATTCGGGAAAATTTTACAGTATGCATCGGACCAGTCCGCTTTGCCTACCGTAACCCACAATGCAAAGCACCAGGTAAGAGTTTGTAATAGCGCAGAAGGGCAGAACTTTCACCGGAGCGGCTGACGGTTACAAGACGTGCCACTACCTTTTAACATGTACTATAGCGAAATAAGTTTTAATAGGGTCAGTGTTGTTTTTGTTTTGCCATTACGGCTTGTAACAGCTGGAAAGGTGCTGTCAAGTGTGTCCTTTCACTGCACTACACATGCTAAACTAAAAACAATGGCTATAAAAATCCTGAAAAATCAAATAAAAACACTCCCCAGATTTTTTCTGTATGTAAATAGATGGAAAACACTGTAGCGTCGTTTAATATTGACCAGGGTATGACGTACTTCTGTACACCGGAAACCAGCTAAACCAGGCCAAGCATACTACACAATAACGTCCGACTGGCAGTCATACTGCATACTACTGTTGAACGCAGTATGCAGTTCACAATACATACTGCATACTGAGTTTGGTAGGAGTATGGAGCAGTAGGCCAATTCGAAAACAGCCTCAGAAAGTCACTAATCAAGACCTGCTGTGTCCCCTGGCACACCTGTAAAAGGTTGCTCACCAAACAACTTAATACAAAGAATCTGTTTAATTTCATTTTTCTTGGCATTAAGCGGCACATGCCCATCAAAAAATTCAGCAATTAACACCAGATCGTTTCTCTTACATTTATCTAGTTCTTCTCTAGTTGGATTAGCAGTAAAATCCTACAATTTAAACGCCATATTGCCATCCCAGCTAACAGAAAAAACTGCCAACCACACAGGTAGAGACAACAAAAAAGACAAAAAAGACTCACCAAATTTACCAATACCACAGCAAAAATCGAATAAATAGGATGAGCCCCCAATTATGTTATGACCCAGCTCATTGAGGGTAAAAGGAGGTAACATAAAACCAGATGGTGTTGGTAATTTAAAGGTATTTATTACAACAGTAAAATTGTGCTTAAAGAGGGGGGTATTGTGCCTTTTTCAAGGCTTTACACCATCTCTCTGATACCCACGTAGTAGCTTCACATGGTTTCCGCTTTGCCGGCAGCACGGACGAACCAGTCAGGAGATCCTATTGCGATGACCTCATCAGTTCGCTCCATCGAAATCTCGTCTTGGGAAAATCTCGGAGAGATTCCCAACGAACCGTTTTCATCAGTTTAGAGTCTAATTCCAAGATTACTGCCACATACGATTATCTTGCAGTTTGAAAATTTACATACGTGAAGTATCATCGCCCAACATTGTGAGTTTATATTTATGTTTTAAAAATGGGAAAAGTATAATACCCCCTCTTTAACAAAAGGTGAGGCAAAATGAAAGGACCGTCGAGTGCTGTTCAACTAATAACCAAATAAAACAGAATCTAAACTAGTGTTTTAAAACTAATGAACTAATCGATGATACAAACTGAACTCCTAACTAACTACTCTAACTACCCAAATCTAATAACAAAAGAACAGCACCCCTAAACCCTAGTGTGTCTAAACAAACTTAACAAAACTTACGTGTGAGTGTGTGCCTAAACTAAACTACAACCTGGCCCTGTGCATCTAAATGAGTGCCTCCACAAACAGAATGTAACAGAAGTTCAAAACACTAAACATAATTCTAACAGAAAGAAGCACAGTGGCGAGCTAAAAACTAAAATGAAGCTGCGCCTCAACTTCTTCTTCTTCTTCTCTAGGCTAAAGGCGGTTTGCAACCAACTTGAATTGGTGCATATCGCCACCTTCTGTACATGAGTATGTAACTTATGGGTGACAGTTACTTCAGGTTACATTCTAAATTCTTACAAAGTTATAATGGAAGAATATGACAGTTATAATTTCGGTTCTAATTCGGTGTGTTTTAGGTAGAGTAAAAGAGCCTTATAACAGTCTCTCATTTTCTCACTTCTTCCTAAAATTCCGTTCAGATTCCAAGGTTGTTCTAATTCATAAATTCTGTTTTTTTAATGCATTTCTTTCTGTTGCATAGTTTCTAAACTTTAAAACAATGTGTTCAATGTTTTCACTTACTTTACAAGTATCACATTTTTTTGATACACACTTTCCCATTAAATAAAGAGTTGATTTTAAACCTGTGTGTCCTAATCTAAGTTGAGAAATTATTACTTCTTCTTGTCTGCATTGTCCTTTGTAATCTTTAATGTTAACTGATTTTTGAATATTAAAGTGGTGTCTTCCTTTAGTATCTTCATTCCATCTTTTCTGCCATAAATTCTCCACTGCCTTTTTAATCAGAGATTTTGCTTCACCTTTTCCAAAAGAAACTTGTACAATATCATTTTCTTTTAAAGCTCTTTTGCAAATGCATCTGCTTTTTCATTTCCCTCTACCCCAGTGTGAGCTGGTACCCAGCAAAACTGTACGTTTACTCCACTTCTCTGAAGTCTGAACAGTAACATAAATACTACTGTAAAGCAAAGATAATAGCAGTTAATTCTGCTGTAAACACAGACAATCTATTATTAATTCTTTTACACATATGTATGTTGAACTCCTGTATGTATACTCCAGATCCTACATGTCCGTTCTTTATAGCCTCCTGGATACATTTAGTTACATGTTTGATGATAACCCTGTCATCTGCACACAGGGATGATCCAATGTCTCCACCAATTTTCACAAAGATGTCATTTATCATTATATTAAAAAGAATCGGGCTGATGACACTACCTTGAGGTATACCAGGCAAAATGTCATATGTTTTCGAAATGGAATCTTCCACTTTAACACAAAAGGTTCAATTAGTTAAGAAATCTAACGTCCAGTTCAGCGTTTCCGCTAGACTTTTTTGTCCCCAGTCAAAATGACCGTCAGTCCTCAAGAATTCGGCCAATTAGAAAAACTACCAGACATTTGCTTTAACATTATTTTGCTGCATTAACAGAAGCAAAACGCATAAATCTCTCTTATTTTTTTTAAGGTTTAAAGTATCAAACTGAAAGCTGCATGCTTTTCCTTAAATCAATCACTTTTCCTTGTTTGTTGCATTGCAATGTTCACTGTTTTACAGATAACAGCTACAAAGTTAACTTTATCTACAATCAGCGTATCTTTATTGATCTTCTCCAAATGTGCATTAGGTGTCTGTACTGTGTTCTCCTTTCTTAGCTTTGCAGCCTGTCTTGGGACATTTGTTACATGCATAACTCTAGTTTTGGTTATCTTATTCTCATTTACTTTTTTGACTGCATCTGCATAAGATACTTGGTTTAACACTTTGTATTTCTGTACCTCTCTTGCTTGTTTTTGAACAGGACATCCGCCGTATGCAGCGCTATGCTTGCCTCCACAGTTACAACATTGGATTTTTGCATCTTGAGCACATTTTCCGTACTCGTGTTCACCACCACACCTTACACATCTTAATTTCCCTTTACATTGTCCTGCAGTGTGTCCCATTCTCTGACATTTGAAGCAACAAAGGGGCTCTGGGATGAACTTCCTGACATCATAACTTAGATCAGTGGCTTTCAAAGTGTGAGGCGGGCCTCCCCTGGGGGGCGCCACAGAGCCTCAGGGGAGGCGCGGAACCGTTAACCAGAAAAAAGGTGATTTGCTTTGCTAACCTCTGCTGTGCACTGAGCAACATGGATAGACTTATAGTTACTATAGGGACTATGCTATAGAGCAGTGTTACTCAACCCTGCTCAACCAAAGAGCCTAATTGTTGAAAAATACCTTTGCAAGAGCCACAATTGAAGAGCTGAAAAGTGGAAAAAAACAGCTTGAAGTAGCAATATAAATAGGTTAAAGGTGGCAAAAATGGACAAAAAGCAGCAAAAATGGGTCGAAAGGGGTGAAAATGGGGAGAAAAAGTGGAAAAATGGTCAGAAAGTAGCAGAAATGGGTGAGAAGTGACAAAAAATGAGTGGAAAGTGACTAAAATGGGCAAAAATCAGTCAAGAGTAGCAAAAATGGGCAAACAAATAGGAAACAAGTAGTATGTAATGGCAAAAGGTAGTTTAAATGGGCAAAAAGTGGCAAAAAAATGGGAAAAATGGCAATAGAAAAAGCAAAGATTGGGAAATATGGAAACAAGTGGAATTTAATAGCAAAGGGTAGCTTAAATTGAAGAAAAGTGGCAAAAAAATGTGGAAAAAGGGGCAAAAATGGGATAAAAGTGGCAAAAATTGGGAAAAAGTGTCAAAAAGATATTGCAAAACTGTGCAAAAATAAATGGAAGAAAGGGATATTTATTGAAAAATGGTAGCTTAAATGGGCAAAAAGGTAAAAAAGGGCAAAAACGGGATAAAAGTGGAATAAATGGGGAAAAAAATGGCATAAAGAAGTTGTGAAATGGCCAAAAAGAAAAAGAAAAACAGCTGTTTTATGGCAAAAGTTACCTTAAATGGGTGAAAAGTACCAAAAATTGTTAGAATGGCAAAAAAACTTTCCATTTCTTAAAAAAGAGCCACAAATAATCACCAAGGAGCCACATGTTGAATATCACTGCTATAGAGTCAACTAATCAAGTTAGGATTTTCCTGCAGTGATACCGATGATGCTCAAGTCACTGTGTTTAATTTGCAGAGATGTCCAAGCTAATGACAGCATGAGGCTGTGTAAACTTTGGGTCATCTTAAGACTGAGCAAAAAGACTAGTGACCAAACTAGGGGAATTTTTAACAGGAAGTGAAAGGAGATTCAGTCACTAATAAGTGTGCCAGCACACACCTCAGCGATACAGATGAAAATGTTTAGTTCCCACTGAGTAAGAGGGAAAGGCAGATGTTTAAGGACATTTGCAAATCAAAACATCCAAAATACGTTAATGTTAAAAATGCTTAAAGATTTGACATAAATGTTTGTTGTTGTTTAATTTGTTCTTTAATTTGAATTCTTTTTGTGGGTGGGGGTCCACCGAATGAATGAGTTCCTCTTAGCACTAATTTTTTCTCTATTTAAAGAGTTTGCTTTCAGAAACTTATCTCTTTGCTGTTGGTCTTTGGCAAAAATTAGAAGTCTCTTGTTTTTCAGAAATTTTGCAAACTGAATCTTTCCCATCTCACTTTCAATTGCTTTTGTAAGCTTCAGTGGGTGGAAGTGTCCTCCTTCTCCTTTAACTCATTAAGTGCCATTGACGTATATATACGCCATTTAAAAACCAACGCTTGAGTGCCATTGACATATATATACGCCATTTAAAAACCAACAATTGGGTGCCATTGACGTATATATACGTCATTTAAAAACCAACACTTGGGTGCCATTGACGTATATATACGTCATTTAAAAACCAATGCTTGGGTGCCATTGACGTATATATATACGTCATTTAAAAACCAAAGCTTTGGTGCCATTGACGTATATATACGTCATTTAAAAACCAATGCTTGGGTGCCATTGACGTGTGTATATATATACACACACGTCATTTAACTCATTGAGTGCCAGCCCTCTTATAAAATGGAAAGTGGCTTGTGCTAGCATTTTTGGCCATTTTGAGTCATCTTTCAAGACCCACTTAATATTCTGTACTATGACTCTGAAAACATGAAATAGCTCAAATGAAAGAAGAAACTCTCTATTTCATCATGGAAAAACGTTTGTTTGTAGCTTGTTCCGTTCTTGATTTATCTTAAGTTGAATAGAGGCTAGTTTCACTAAAAAGACCACTTTTTTCTAGAAAGCTGAGCTGAAGGCAAAATTATAACATCCAAATCACTGTTTTGCTTGACAGACTTTTTTTTTTCCACAAAAATGCATTTTTCTCAGCTTTCTAGACGAGCTTAAGTAGGCATAAAGCTGTAAATGGATGTTGCAGAAATGGGCGAAAAGTGGCAAAAAAATTGCAAATGTGGGTAGAAAGTGTTTCACAATAGATAGATGGATAGTCGTTTGTCGTTACATTGTAAAAACACAACGAAATTATGTTTGGCAGTCTCCTCTGTAGCAGGAAATACAGTGGTCCAGGTGGTGGTTAGAAATCTTCAACCTTACGTCATCCATCCTGCTGACGAGGGAGCTGCCGCCCGGGAGAAAGATGCTCAGTACGACAAGTTTGTGTGGGGCTGCTCTTAGCCTAGGCAGTGTTCCATTGCAGTTACTGGCAGTTGTTAGCTTTTAAGCTAGCCAGGAGTTGTAGTTGAGACTGAGGTCTTCTTTTCACCTTTTTTGGGGTTTTTCTTGATGGAAATTTCCCGTTCTTTCTCTCAAAGGTGTCCTGGACCACCCATCTTCTTTGTTTTCACAAGTTTCAACATATGTTGTCAGCTTAATTGTGAGAAACACTACAAGTCCAAGATATAACTTGAAAGTACATCTTTCTTGCTGCCAACTGCTCTGGTTGCCCGGCAACAGTAAAAGTGACAGAAATAGGTGAAAAAGTGGCAAAAATGGGCAGAAAGTAGCAACAAAAGTGCAAAAAAACCTGTCTAATGGGGAAAAAAATCTGCAAAAATGGGTTAAAAGTGGAAAAAAATATGGGTCAGTATGGATGGAAAAATGTGGTGAAGGTTGTTAAAAAAGTACCACAAATAAAACACACTTTTCAGCTCCAAAATGAGGGAACTGTTAGCCAGGATGCTAGCACCACTGATCCAGCACAAATTGATATCAATAAATCAAAAGGGGGGGCTTATTCTCTGGGTTTTTCAGGGACTGATGCGATTCTGCGGGCAGGCCTGACTGTCAAAAATCACAATGAAGCAGTTTCAATCTGGCTTTTGAGACATCTTGTATTTTGAAGGAACAAGTGGAAGTTAGCGACGACTAAACCAGAAGTCTGAATTGAAAATCATTTAGTTACATGTCCATGACCTTCCACCGTATTCCTTCCACACTGTTATTTGTTTTGGTATTTTGTATGTGATGTTACAGTGCTTAACAAATGTATTAGACCACCACCCAAAGTAAGGTTTATGCCACAGCTGCCCTCAATTAACAGCATTGGTAATTACCAAAATCAGTTTTTATGTTTCTGCAATGGTTAATACACCAATATGTAGAAGCTCTTTAACCCAAATGATATTTTTGATGCTAAAATATAATTATTATTTTTATCCATGAATTTTCAAATTTACTGATTTACAAAAAAACTGAAAAAATAGTAAAGCACATTAATATTTCTTGATTAATATGCCAAATTAAAGTTATTTACTTGCATTCCTGATGAGAAAAAATAGTTTTAGTGGTTGAATGTTATGCTTGATTAATTTCTGCCTTCTCAGAGAAGCCCAGTGAGCCGGCTCAAATTTGGGTCTAAAAAGGTGAATTCACTTTGAAATTTCTCATTCCTGTTCAAAATGGTAAAACGTGGAGAGCTGACTGAAAATGAAAGAGTCTGCGTTAAAGCACTTCATGATGCTGGATGGTCTCTGAGACAAATAGGGAAAGACATAAAGTGTTCTCACAGTGTGCTCAAGTATGCTTTGGAGTCAGCTGCTGAGACTGGTACTTACAAAATGCGCCAAAGAAGAGGCAGGAAACCAAAGTTAACTGAGGCAGATGTCAGACACCTCAAGATTTGAAGTTCTAGAAACAGAAGGAAGACCACTGCTGATCTTCAGGCAGAGATGAATGCTTCTAGATCAGAGTCTGAGAAAGTCTCCAGAATGACCATGTAGCGTCACATTATGTAATAACGCCGCATTATGTAATAACCCTAACCATAGGACTTAGTGTGGGCTCCAAGGTATGCCCTACCCAACTACCTTGCCCCAACTCTAACCGCTTCGTGGCTTACATAATGTGGCGTTATTCCATAATGTGGCGCTACAGACCATAAGAAGACTAATGACGGAACAAGGCTTGCAGGGAAAAAGAGCTGCTAAGAAGCCATTATTGAGGCCTGCAAACATCCAGAAATGCCTCAGAATTGCCAGGGAGCACAAACACTGGACTGTTGATGACTGGAAGAAGGTACTCTGGACGGACGAGTCCAAGTTTGAACTCTGGGTCAGCATCGTCGTGTTTATGTCCGCAGAAAAGCTGGAGAAGGTTTTGATACCAGATGCATTGCACCCACAGGGAAACAACGTGGAGATTCCATTATAGTATGGGGTTCCATTTGTGGATACGGCGTGGGCAAATGAATGAAAATGGGCAGTATCGTGAACAAGAACGTCTACCACAACATCTTAGTGCATCATGGAATCCCTTCTGGTCTGAATCTGATTGGTCATGGGTTCATATACAAACAAGACAATGACCCCAAGCATACTTCAAAATTGTGCAGAGACTATTTGAGCAAGAAAAAGGAATCTGGAGTACTGGAACTGATGGACTGGCCAAGTCAAAGTCCGTAAAACAATGGCAGCAAGAATGCAAGCTGTTATCAAGGCCAAAGGAGGCCAACCAAAATATGAAGTTTTTGGGTTATTATGTGTGAAAAGGGACTATTTAGTTGTTTCAGTTTGTTATTTGCCAAATAAATAACAATCACATTTTTAGTTTTAAACAAGTTTTTGAAAGATTTCTAAAATATTTATGTTTCTCGTTTTTATGACAGGTGGTCTAATAAATTTGTTAAGCGCTGTATATTTAAATCACATTTGATCATTTCCCCCTTTTGGTGTTGTTTTAAAGCACTGAAACGTTCCTGCCCTGAGCAGAAACAGCAGCGGTAACGCCAGACTGCCCGGCAGATTACTCCAGACTCCAGACATGACTATCACACAGGAGGCTCCTCCAAAGTTCCAACCACCAAACCAGACAAGATTCCAGCTGAACCGTAACACCAGCACGCTCAGTATGGCTACAATAGTGTAGAAAGCCTTCTTCTTTGATTGGTCAACCCTCTCCTTCTTCCCTCCCTGATGTCCTGGTCCTGGACGAATCAGAACAAGAAGGACAGAAAGACTGCAGAATGACACGATGATCAAACAGAGAACCAGGAAGCAGAAATTGACCATTCGAGAGACGTCTTCTGCAGACTGCAGACACGTTAGTGCAGTTGAAAGCAGCCAAGCACAGCCGTTACAGATGTTCCTGATTCTGATCCCTCTCTCTCTCCTCAGACTCAGGTATGTGATGGGATGTACCACAGCCAGGTAGCGCTCCACACAGGTCAGGATGTGGAAGAAGATCTCCCCGTACCAGGTAACGGAGGCAATACGGTAACCGACATCAAATATGTTGCAGTTATTTTGATGAATACCGCAACAAGTGAGAAAGAGAAAAACAACCCCCATCAGCTCCATGGCGACCATGTGGAAGGTGAAGCTGTCCGAATGACTCATCATTGCTGACGTGGAGGTGGAGCGCTGCTTCCGCCATTGCTTCACACCGAGGTAGAGGATGAAGGTGCAGAGAGGGAGGAGGAAGAGGTTGTTGGTGATGCATACAGCTATGAAGATGAAGGAGCTGGGTGCGGTGAAGAAGCAGTTATTGAGGCAGCTGTCAGCGACGGCAGAAGAAAGGTTTGGATGAGGAGGGGAGGAAGAGGAGGAGGAGGTGTTCAGTGACATCTGCAAGAGAAACAACACACTGACAGCAAGGAAATAATACAAGTGCATTTAATTCCACCATAGTAAATGTAGAGACATTTTAGTTCAAAAATACATTAGAATCAGTATTCATAAAACAATACAACAATGCAAATTTTTTTTTTTTTTTTTGTTTGGCTGGCCAACTTAGGGGTCCCTGTGTAATTTTCTTTCTGGGGCCCAAAATCCCTAGCTGCACCCCTGCACACAAATACAAGAGAAAGATCTCACATTGTTGTCAAATATGAAATTTTCTCATTTGATTTTAATCGAATCTTCTATTTTAAAGGGGACATATTTTACCCTTTTAAGACAAGTTTAGATTGGTCTCAGAGGTCCCCAAAACATGCCTGTGAAGTTTATTGTAGTTCAGTTTTGGACTTTTGTTGTTTCAGCCCTTCTCAGAACATGATGTTTCTGTGCCTTTAAATGGTAATTAGCTGTCTGACTCCGCCCCTGACCACACCCCTCTCAGGAATGGATGTGGCACTCCTGATGTTACAGACACTTTAATCCAAAGTTTAGGACCTAACTGGGATTTGAACCATCACTCTCCCAGACAGTAGTCAGCAAGATAACCCACTGAGCTATCCAGCATCTCAGCTGGTAGCTGAGAGGGTCAGTCGAGGAGGGCAGAACTTTCCTCCAAGTGGGGGAGGGCCAACCAAACCTGGGGGCGGGTGCTTACTCCCCATGTGAGGTCACTAGGTGTAAAATCTGAGAACGGCTTGTTTCAGCACACATTTTCTGAAAGGTGGAGAAAGAGAGAGTGGAAGCTAGTGGATTTTTCTGGTACTTGTGGGGATTGTGGACAGGCCAGGGGCACATATTTGTGTTAGAAAAGCCGGAAGAAGTGATTTCTGCATAAAATGCCTCCTTTAAGGGAGCATGCATATTATATTTAGAAGTTGTCAATATTTGAGTTGCAAATCTTGTCTAGATCAGGGGTTCTGAACATTGGGGTCGGGACCCCATTGGGGGTCGTGAGACACTGAGATGGGGTCTCCAGATGCCTTAAAAAAACTAACAACATTTTTTAAATGACACTGTTGCCACTTACATTAATTTTTTCATCACTTTTCCACACCAGTTTTATCAATTTTAACACATTTTGCAACTTAAAATCCATTTTTTTGCCAATTTTAAACCCTTTCTACCACTTATTTCTTCCTGTTTTTGCAAAATTTCCACCTATTTTTGCCACTTTAACACAATTTCAGCTACTTTTGAATCCACTTTTACCACTAAATAAGCCCATTTCTGCCTTTTTTGGTTATTTTGCCACGTTTATCTAATTTTTGGCATTTCTAATCATTTCTGCTACTTTTAAAATTCAATTGCACCACCTTTCCCACCATGTCTTGCCATTATTAACCAAATTTTTACTGTATTTGAATTCTGTTTTCAACAAAAGGATTAACATTTTTAAGAGGGCTACTTACTACGCAAATTAATTAAAATTTGTTTCTTTGGTAAGAATGGTTATTATTCAGGATAAATACAAAATGCCACAGCTTAACTTCACAATGGACCATGATTTTGTTGGCACCCAATTTGGCTGGACCCCAGAAATCTCTCCCATTCCTCCCCCTAATGGGTGGCCTTGTCTCCACATGACTATTACAGTGGGGGTCCCCAGTCTCTGACACCTTTATTTTGGGGTTGCAGGCTGAAAAGGTTGAGAACCCCTGGTCTAGATAACCTCAAAGCAGACAGATCATTGCAGACCACAAAATAGGAACCTTAATTCCATGATTCAGTCGACAACAAAATCAGATGATAGGCAGCCCTGTAATGCAAATCACAGGGCCCCCCCGCAACTCATGTTAAGTGGGCCCTTGTATTTTTTATATTAATGGTATGAATAAGTCAGCCCCTCCTTCCTGGCCAACCTGGCGCAAGGAAGAGAGCAACAGCACTGCTCACAGGAAATGGGTGAGAGGTGACAAAAAAGAACCGGCTGATCATCTAGTCTGACAATAGTTCTCAGTGAATAGTGCAGTACAGTAGAATTCAGTGTTTTAATGGATCAATGCTGTCTTATAAAAGCACTCTAACATGCGGTAGCTGCACAAGGATCTGCTGGTCTACGTGGATCATCACTGCTCTCTTTATTATAAACTCTAAATCTATCAGAACCATGTCGATTGGAACCTTCATTATGAATAAGTTGTTGCATATAAGCTATTAAAAGTCCATTTTGCTCAACATTTGAATGAATGATAAATTATTATATTTCAGAGACTGGAACTTTCGCCTCAGACACAGGATGTATGCGCATTGCGCACCATAGGTTTACCAGAGATTATCGTAACACACACTGTTAAAAAGAAGATGACTCACGCGTTTCAAATGATGGTTTTATCTCCTATTTGTCCTCCTGTTTAGTGCGTATAATGTACACTCTCTCTCGCATACATACTCACTCTCTCTCTCTCTCTCTCTCTCTCTCTCACATTCTAGGCTAATTAAAAGTCAGGTCCAATTGGCTGAACTCATATTTATAGGAAAGCTTTTAACAACAATAAAAAATATATATTTCTTTATTCCAGCCAACAATAATGAGGAGCACCAACGTCCGCTAAGCACAAAGCAATAAAGCTGCACAAGAAATGACGACAGCACATCAAAAGCAAAATACAAACAGGCTTTTGCATCACAAAATTGCTGAAACTGTCAACAATATTATAGTCTGTATGAGTTAAAATGCAGGCCTGTTGCTGCATGTAACAATAACGCAAAGAAAAACAACAGCTGTGCACAATAACTCTAATAACCTCATTTAAGCTTTAACAGCAGGTGTGGGACAACACAGCAGCTCTGTGCCATAGGAACACCTCTATTACACACATTAGTCACACATTAAAGTGACTTTGAGAAAACAAAAAGGAGAGTTAAACAGAAGACAGGACAAATGCAGCCTTTGAAAAGTTCACTAAAAGAACGCTTAAAAAGGAAGAGCATGACAATACCTTCACTAGAATACGTGGTAATCATTGCAGATTTCTTTTTATCTGTCATGGAGACGTTGTTGTATTTTGATCTCCTTCGTGAATAAAAGACTTTTTAATTCAAATTTGTGAATGGTGGCAAGAAGTATTAAAAACAATAAGGACGTGTTCTACTGTCATTATCATCAAGAACATTGTAGTTACAGAGCAGAATGATTTTTAGCATATGCTCAAAGATGTAGAATGCATGGCCCACTTGGCCATGTCCACCCAATCAGAAGGCTTTGTTTGTGCTCAGTCATCAAGTAAATATCTGTTAATGGATTCTGTTTCAATTATCTAACCAAATAATCATTAAAAACAAAACAAATTTTAAGTCTTGCTTCTTGTTTACCATATGATTTGTCCACTCATAGTCCATAAGCACTTTGCCATGCTGTTAATGTTTCTCTTTGTGCAATTAACAAAATGTTTATAATTCAAATGGGGTGCAATTGGGCAAGTAGTTTTGATGTATTATTGCAGTTAACCTTTAAGAGCAACTTTTGGACATGTTGACCCACCTCATTTTGTCTGAGCCCACCCACATTGTGATTTTTGCCTCCACTGATGTTGCAAAATAGAACAAAATTAAAGTTATTGAAGTTCATCAGTAGTTTGTTGGTCCAAAAGGAAGGATCAGCATTTATAAGCTTCTGGCCACCAAGGTTTGTAAGAGTCAGGGTGGCTGTAAAAACAATTAAGAACGTCAGCACTCAAAAATGTCAGGACATTTTTGAGTGCTGATTTTCTTAGTTGTAGTAAGTTTTTTTTGTTGTGCACCATTAAGAAGTTTATTGTTGGGAGGGTGCTCCTTTTCTTGCTTCTTTTCTGTGGCTGTAAAAAGAGACAGACACTCCAAAGACACAACACAATTTTTTTCTTTCAGTTTTTTCCAACAGGTGTCCAAGGTTCTGTTTTTCCTCAATGTTTTGGTAAATTCAAGCACCTCACCATTCTTTGCAACTCAAGCCCTTTTGTTCTTGTTCTTGTTCTTGTTCTGTTAGTGACAGGAATTATATGACATTAAGCCCTTCATTGTCACATGAATTATGAATGGCAGACTGTTGCATAAAGTGTATGTTTTTTTTCTTTCCACAAGATCGACTGACAGATAAAACAAAGCCTAATTTTAACAACAATTTTCAGAATAAATTTGGACCAAATTGGACGAACCAAAAAGTCATAATTTTAAGGACTATTACTGGGCTAAATAAGGACTAAATTGGACAGACTAAATATAGTCATAGTTTAAATGGCTATTATTGGGCTAAATAAGGTCAGAATCGTATGGACTAAATATGGTCATATTTTAAACGACTATCATTAGGCTAAATAAGGACAGAATCAGACAGACTAAATACGGTCATATTTTAAAGGCTATTATTGGGCTGAATAAGGATGAATCGGACGGACTAAATATGGTCATATTTCAAAGTACTATTATTGGGCTGAATAAGGACCAGATTGGACAGAATATATATGGTCATATTTTTAACAGCTATTATTGGGCTAAATAAGGACTGAATTGGACGGACCAAACAGTCGTGTTTTAAATGACTGTTATTTGGCTAAAAATAAGGACTGTGTTGGATGGACTAAATATGGTCATATTTTAAATGACTGTTATTGGGCTAAATAAGGACTGAATTGGACGGACAAAATATGGTCATATTTTAAACGACTATCATTGGGCTAAATAAGGACCAGATCGGACGGACTAGTATGATCATATTCTAAACAACTACTACTAGGCTAAACAAGGACTGAATCGTACGGACTAAATATGGTCATATTTTAAAAGCTACTGTAGGGCTAAATAAGGACAAGATCGGACGGACTAAATATGGTCATATTTTAAACTACTATTATAGGGCTAAATAGTAACCAGATCGGGCGGACTAAATATGGTCATATTTTAAAAGCTACTGTAGGGCTAAATAGTGACCAGATCAGACGGACTAAATATGGTCATATATTTAAAAGCTATTATAGGGCTAAATACGGAATGAATTGGACAGACTAAATATGGTCATATTTTAAATGGCTATTATTGGGCTAAATAAGGACCAGATCGGATGGACTAAATGCTGTCCACTTTTCAACAACTGTTTCAGGGCTAAATTAGGACTGAATTGGATAGACTAAACATGGTCCAATTTGCTACATCTTGTTTTTTTTTTTTTTTTTTTCCTTTTCTTTTTAACTAAATTAAGGCTTCAATGGACCAACTAGATTTAGCCTGACCAACAAAAAAAAAAAATAATAAAATAATAATAATAATAAAGTCTAAATGACGTCGGGTGTTTGGTGGGTTTGCTTTATGCTAATATTAAAAACCAAAATTCAGCTTCAAAAAAATTTATATTATGTAACTGTGTAAAAAAAATCCTACAGGGAAGAAAAATAAGGCTGCACTAGTCACATTTTTACATTAAAACATGACCAGCTTGGTTTCAACAGTAAACAGAGAGCAATCCCCCTCACCCCGTCAGACCCATTATGATCAAATTTTCTTTCTGTTTTTTATTCTTCTTAAAATAAATCAGAAACACTTGGTCCTCAGATGACTTGGACAGTCTTGGATGTATTTTGAAGAGTTAATAAACAGGTTAAACTAACTTATAAATCGTGTTGATTAACCAAATCCATGCTCTCCATTAAAGCCAGTTTGACATGAGTTAAAGAAAACAAAAATCTTTAATACTTACTTGGTTGGTGTTTTTTATTCTGATCTCTCTGATCCTCTGGTCAGTGAAAGCTGGGGTATGAACTGGTACGTTTCTCATCAATGATCAGCATTTTTAATGTGTCTGTTGAGGTGATAGCTGCTGGTTTGCATGTTAATGGTCCAGAGATTACTCATTCAGTCACAACGGCTGTTGAGTTGCAGCATTCATTTGGATCTTTTCCCTTTTTAGAACCCCTTTCTCATCTTCCTCACTTCGCCTTCAACAATGAGAGTTTTAAGACACAAACAAGAACCTATTTCAAGTTATTACTGATCAACAAATATTTAATATATCTGCATGTTTTTTTACAGTTAGAGATCCTGGATGGACTTTGCAATTTTTGTGCCTATTTCAAACAACAAGGAGGAAATAATTATCACTTAAAAGAGGATTTTATGCACCTTATATTCTTTACATTTTTGATAATTTTGGCTGTGTTCGTATAAACTGTATGGTATGACTTTTTGGCTAGATTGTGTATTTTTACCTGGTCTTATTTTCAGCTCTTCTTGTTGTTGATTTGTTGTTTATTATTATTACTGTGGTGAAGCACTTTGTGACCTTGTTCTGTGAAAGGTGCAAATAAAATTTACTTGCTTATTACCAATTTCTAAAGTAAGTCTAAAATAAATTGTTAACAAGCAAAGTTACACTCAAGCTGTTAAGAGCAAAAATGCCCCATTGAAACCCATTCAAACTGACAATTTTGATCTGACTTCCTCCTCCGGGTACTCTGACTTCTGCACAGACCAAAGGTTGATTTGCGGCTCTAAATTGCCCGTAGGTGTGATTTTGCCTCTACATGTCAGCCTTGTGACTGGCTGGCGACCAGTACAGGATATTTCCTGCTTCTGGCCCAATGACAGCTGGGACAGGCTCAATCCCCCCGTGACCCTGAGCTGGATAAGTGGCTTAGAGGAAGGATGGATGGTGTTGAAGTTTCAGGAGTCTTTAAAGGTCTTCCTCAAATTGTTTTTGCCTAAGGCACACCTGACCTGATACCAAGCCATAATCCTATGACACACCAAATTCAGATCCATAGTATATAAACAAGCTTTGCTTTTATAGGTTTTATTTGAATATCGTGTTTGAATAAGAAGCATCTACACAGATGTTTTAATGATTTGAATGAGCACCTGATTTTCTACACATTTGACTCCCAGCTTTAATAACAACTTATGGAAATTTTTCACTAACGGAAAGAGAAAAGAACCATATTTTTACTTAAGCACTTCAACAATTGCATTCCACAGGACAAATAGAGGGATAATTTCAGACAGAATTAAACAGAGTGCTGTTTTCATCCTTTTTCAACCCTTTAGAGTAATATCCTAACACATTTGTCCCTGAAGACAAAAATGTTCACTTCCCAAATTCAGCTGTAATAAATATTATACATTATTTTTCCACATTAAATGAGTCAGTCTTTTAAAACTAATTCAATCTGAAATTTACATATCAAATATTAATTATATTTATGGTATTATAAACCTTTAAAGACCAGTATGTTTCCACAACTCCACTGTTTAAATGGAACAAAATAACAAAAACTGAAATAAATTGAACACACAAACACACACCAACACACTATATTTTACATACACAACATTATCCAACATCAGCAGCAACACACTTACCCTTCAGTTGCAAAGAACCCTTGCAGAAAACAGTAGAAAGTGTTCAATTTTGCAGCATGCTCTGAATGAGAAAAATTAGCGCCATCACGTGGGAAAAAAAAAAAAAAAAATTAGAAGATAGCAGTCCGAAAAGAAATCTTCACATGAAGGAATGCGTTAGTTAATGCTAAGATAAATGCAGGATCAAAAATGACATTTCCAATGGTTTTCAATGGGACATTTTCTGTTCTTAAGAAGAAATGTGTCGGCTTTTGTCTAGCTTAGCCCTTTTAGGCTAGTTTGAGCATCTGAGATGACAATTCGAAAAAAATTGAAAATCAATATCCTCAGCAAAACTTGAGCTTTATTCATTCTACACAGTCAAAATGGCTTGAAAATAATAAAAAAACCTGAATGGTGCAAAATGTCCCCAGAATGTCTTAAGGGTTAATGTATCATACGAGCTAAATTTGGAAACCACTGAATAAAACAAACTAAATCCCTTACATCAGTCAAATAACTAAAATTAATAATAAGGCAGAGTTTGAGTTGAGTTTATGTGTTTAGTTTACAGGTAAAGGTCCATTTATGCTCAATGTTAAATACAGATACAGACGGAGCCTTCTGTCCATGCGGCAAGTTAATTTCGTCCGTATTTCTGCACGTTTCCATAAAGCTTACGGATACGGGCCAAACAGAGCAGTACCACCAGAAACTGTGGGGGCAGTGTTGCTGTCACTACCCGATACGTAGCTCTAGTGGGACACGAAGAAGAAATAACAATGGCGGAACTTTTTTAAGAAAAGTTGTGCGAGCTGGTTAGAAACGCTGCTCCTGTTTTTGTCTTTTATGCAAGAGGTTAACATCCATGCCAATGTAAAGGACGCATGCAAGTATGTGAGCAGTGACGATAACATTGTTTGAAAAGGACGTATACATTTTCGTACGTAAAGGGAGTATAAATGGGTCTTTACTTGTCACAGATGTAAAAAGTCAAAAACGGTTACTCTTCAGTAGTGGTGGGCGTATCGATCTTAAAGTATCGATATATTGATATTTACAAAGTACTCATTTGTTATTGAGTACTTTTTAAAAGTATCGATATTAAATGAGTACTTTGAAAAAATGTCTAACCATGCACCTCATCCGTTTGTTTGCAGTCACTCTCGTTCGTCTGTTGTGCCAAAAGTCCGCTGTGGCACTGTTTTCCATGTCACGTGAATTTGGCGACCAATCAGATAGAGCAAGCACGCACATACACACTCGTGTCCTCATGTCTGTATCAAACTGGAGAGAATGGCAGAAATAAAGTGTTGCAGCTTTGTGGGATAACTTTCCACAAAAATGCAAAGGTGAGTCAGCATTTCCAGTGTCAAACAATTTTTTTTCTCAAAATTATAAAAAACTGATGCATGAGGAGGATGTTAGAGTCATGTCTAATCTGCACCGCTCACTTTCTGACTAAAGACATTGATGGTGTTTTTCATTGAGCCAAACCCACAGCTAGTGCTGTTAGTCATAAAAACCAGGAAAGAAGGAAGTTCTGTTTCTGACTCTGATGCATGTGCGATTAATTTTAATTGACTTTGAGAGCGTACTTCTAAATCTGTTCCTCTTCATTACTGTTTACTAGTTTTTCACCTATAATTTGACTGCCTTTTCCAAAAGTTTAGAACGTTGTTTGCAGCATTTTCTCAAACCACAGATTGAATAGTCCACGGATTGATTAACTATTTTAAACAGTCCAACCATTAGGTACAATGGGGATTACAAAACAGGTCCCATATTACTAAAAAATATATAAGTTAAGATCCTGCTTTGAAATATGTTTTACCCTGAATACTTAACTGATAGTTTAAGCTAACTCGGAAAAGAATTAATTCTATTTATTAAGACTGATAGATAATGATACATTATGTTTTTTGAGTTTATATTGGCCTCATTCATATCAATTTAATAATGATGTATACTGCTGCTTTTATAAATAAAAAGTATTGGTATCGAGTATTGGTATCGGTGATACTGGTCCTGTATTCACTTGGTATCGGATCGAAATTTAATTTTGCAGTATCGCCCACCACTACTCTTCAGACTTAGACAACTTGATTTACAGAGAGGGCAAAATAGTTTGAACAGTCCCATGTACAAACAAATGAAAATAAAAATAAATCAGCACATTTATAGATGTGAAAGCTTAGAGGGTAAAAAAGTTTAAAAACATCTCTTTATATCATGCTGTGTGTAGATTCAGAGTTCTTCCATTTAATTGGCCTAACTTTTCACTGCTGTAGAACTAAATTGATAAAAAATAAGCTAAAAAAGACAACATTTAAAAAAGAAGTTAAGGCAGTTCCTTTATATTTAACCAGCAATATACTATATATGGACAAAAGTATTCAGCCACCTCACCAATACACCAATAGTGACTGTAATGGATTATGCAAAAATCACTTTTTCAGGCTTTTCTAATAAAAATGTGTGCACCAGGCCTGTCCACAATCCCCCTAAATATTAGAACCCCCCCCCCCCCCCCCTTCAGAAAATGTGTGCTGAAACAAGATATTCTCAGATTTTCTCCTCATGTGGGGAGTAAGCCCCGCCCCCGGGTTCGGTTGGCCCTCCCTGCTTGGAAGAAAGTTCCGCCCTCCTCTCCTGTTGAGGATCAGGAAAGCCATATCCATTTCCTGAGAGGGGCAGAGTCAGACAGCTCAGGAACATTTAAAGCTTCAGACACAGAAATAGCTCGTTCTGAGCAGGGCTGAAACAGAGGGGTTTTAGACATACAGAAATCCAATACTGGAGTGTTTTTTTCTGTAATAAACTTCACAGGCATGTTTTGGGGACCTCTGAGACCAGTATAAACTTGTCTTAAAATGGTAAAATACGTGACCTTTAAGGGTTACAATGCCATCAAATTCATAGTTTTTATTTGGCGCTCCTACAGCACACACCTTTCCCTCTTCTGTGTAGAAACAGCAGAGGTAACACCAGAGTGCAGGGGAGGTTGAACCAGACTCCAGATGCTGTTATTGCACACTGATAAGAACTTGACAAAAACAGAGTGTTCCACACCATATTCCAAACACACCTAACCAGCACTACTCCCAGTATGGCCACAATGGTGTAGAATGCCCTCTTCTTTGATTGGTCAGCCCTCTCCCTGTCCCCACCTGATCCCCTGCTCCTGGGTGAACAATAGCAAAGAGAACAGCCAGGCTGCACAGGAAGATGAAAATGACAGATAAGAACAGCATTGCAAGATCAAACTGAGACGAGACGTGTTTTTTAGTCATCAGCGCTGTTCCACCACAGGACAGCAGCCACACACACCCAATGCAGATATTCCTGAGTAGCTTTCCTGTCTCGCTCTTCAGGGTACGATAGGTGAATGGGTGAACAACAGCCAGGTAGCGCTCCAAACAGGTCAGGATTTGAAAGAATGTCTCTCCATACCAGTTGAATCCCCAAAGATAGAAGCCCACACTGTATGTTTGAACATGAACGGTGAAGACTCCACAACAGCAGAGGATAAGGCCATGAACGCCGACCAGCTCCATGGCGACCATGTGGTAGGTGATGATGTCAGAGTGGCTCGTCATTGCCGTAGTGGAGGCGGGCCGCTGGCGTTTTAACTGATGGAGACCCTGGTAGAGGATGAAGATGCAGAGAGGGCTGAGGACAGTGATGGTTGTGATGTAATACGAGGCATAGATAAAAGAGCTCGGTCTGGAGATGAGGCAAATATCAAAAAGGACATCAAGGTTTGTTTGCAGGAGCGAGTCATTGGAGACTGGGGCAGTGGTGAGCACCATATCTGTGAGAGAAAACACATGAACCCCACATCAAATCTGCAATGGCAGCACAGTCACACAAAGCTAGAAGCTAAAGACCCCCAAAGCTTTAGTGAGGCTCACTGAGCCAAAGCTCGATTTCCACCAACAGCAACAGCTGACAACAAAAGCTGAGATGGATAGGCTTGTGGCAGCATATGGTAGAGGAAATGTTTCTCTGTGTGCTGCTGTTTTGGTCTGCTTTTCACAACTTGTCACTTTTTTATTAAAGAGTATAAAGGACAGATTTGGTGTACCATATGTCCTAGTGTTGTGTAGAACTATCAGGAGGTAGCCACTATGCTTTTGTTGACTTTATTTACAAGACCTGACTAAACATAGCCTGGACCACATGTACACAAACTCCCACCTAGTAACATCATTTCTTGTTTTGACGTCACTCATGTATCCTTATGCCTTTTACTGCATGAAATAGTGCCATTACATTATAGTACACTAGTGTGGGTTTTTGTATTTTTAATTTCATTTCATATCGATCTGTGCCCGGGCCCTCTCGCTCTTTACCCAGTCTTGGTACTTGAGCACTGAAATTACCATCATTTCCTACAGGAAGTAATTTTTGTAGACATCCAAACATTTTCTGGAAGTGAAAGTAGGTCTCTTGATGCTGGCAGAAGACATCAGCGTGAATGCTGCTAAATAGCAGTTTTATCAGAGCTTGATGACATTTTTTTCTTAAAAGAAGAACAAGGAACAGCAGTCATTTTCTTTTCAAATTCAGCAAAAGTCGTGTACTGACATGTTTATAGTCGCCATGGTTCATGTTACGCAGTTCTCTATGGAGTTTATTCCTTGATAGCGGCGATGACATCACGTGGTTTGTTGCTCTGATTGGCCCATAAAGATGTGACACACAGAATGTTCATCCGAACCCTCCGAGTTTTTTTTTTTTTTTAAAGGCTCTGCCCTTTCCAAAACACCGTCTATGGGAGCTTTCCCAGATGGATGTCTGAAACAATCCATCTGGCGTGTCAGGTTACCAAGCTTAGTTTTTATGATGATGACATATAGCTGACACACCTCTCTGACCCTATCCAGGTGCGGTTTCTATTCACAGCTCAATCAAACCGTGCCAGAGTTCACTTGAGCTGCTTCAAAAACTGAACCCCCTAAGTTGGCCTGAGCCTGGGCACCCAGGCTCGCTTTAGCATTCACACTGACCACACACCCCAAAAAAAAAAAAAAAAAAAACTCTGGGCTCAAGTGAACTTGGATCTGGGACTGGGCCCCTAGTGCGAAAGCCACCTAAGTAATGGAATGCATTACTTTTTTAGAAACTAACTTAATGAGTAATGGATTACATTTTTTTGAGTACCTACCCTGAAACTGAATGTCGTCTACATAACAGCAATATTTGATTCCATCATGCCTTTTGGTTTCTATCTAAGGCTAAAAGTAAAAGTCAAACCTAAATGAATTTCTGATGTTAAATGGATGAATATAACATGAATGAGCTCCAGATGTTATTGAAGCTGTTTAAACTGCATTATTGAACAAAAGACCAGTTTTGTAAGAGGAAGATGACACAGAGGTTTTTTCCGACTACTCCATCAAAAACAAAGAGGTGGCCCACAGTTTAATTTTCCTCAAAGAAAAGAGAAGAGTTTTTCAGCCAAACTAGACATACACTTGTAAAGGTCTTCCAGGAATCAGGGAAAATTAATTCACTGTTGTTCCCTTCCCTTCCTAGTCAGACATTGATTGTATCACAAAGTTTTGAATTCACCGACCTTTTCAACGCTGATGTTCTGCCTTCCTTCTTCACTGTTTCCTCTCTGTGGACTGCTGTGACTGAATACGTGATAGAAACATTCTGTACTTTATATTGTATCTCTGTCCCCCCATGTCCCACCAAACCCAACCTCAGCCCACTCCCCTTCACAAGAATTTGAATACAAACAAAACAGCAAGCACCCAGACTAATAAGTGACAAATGAATGATGGGAGCTACTAATAAATGTCTGTTTACCACACACAGAAATCACAACATGACATTTTATGCAAATGAAATCAAAAATTCAGTCACGCGTAGATCTCAGTGTTTTTTACATGTTTAAAGCAACCATATTCCAACATAGCAAGTGTTCAGACACAAATTTTAAATTTCACCCGTACAGGGACTTTAATACACGTTATACAATGTTTTACTTCATACTTTAAAGTTTCACAGAAAAGGCACACTACTATATACTCTCAATTTATCAGGGCCAAAGCACTGACCTCAGTCAGGGAGGATTCTATTGACCTGTATGGATCGTCTTTCTGGAAGAAGAATTGCTAATTTGGGGGCTGTAACATGCTCAAAACTCGCCGAACTTTATAAAAAAATGGCTCCCAGAAATTTTTGTTTTTTGGTGGAATACCTTTGGTATGGGTTATGCTTTCCACGCAGACGGCCAAAAACTGATGCGGAATCATGATGCGGAATCGTCTGGTGCATTTATACCTAGTGCCGGCTTCCTCTTTGCTGCAAACTGATATTCCCCCAAAAGCTATGGGGCAGTGTCTTCAAGAATCAAGTCTGTAGCATCTTTAATGCAAGTCATAGAGGAAGATTTGTTGATCATGGAGAACCATGAAGAGGAGCTGCTGTGTTTACTGTTGTTGTTACAGCATAAAAGAGAGAGGAGATGGTCCATATGGCCACTCAATCGAGAGAGGAAGGACAAGGGGGAGTACAATTTTCTTGTGCGGCCAATGCGAGAGATAGATGAGGAAGTACATGGCAGTCTCTGTGATCTTTCAAAGAACAATCATACAGGTGTATATATTTTCTGACTTCTGTCACCAAAAACTCCTCAAAGTCGGCTATTATGACGTATGCCGTGTCTGTAAAAATTTTGGGGATGTGCGCGGACAGACGAAAATTGGCCGCGAAGGGGCGTGCCTTAATATTTTACGTCACATTCAACGCGCGGACACTCGCGACCTCGCGGATGCGTCAAGCATAAAACAGGCTTTAGTGCTGCATGCATGAAAATTGGTACACTTATGTATCATGATAAGGCGAAAAAAAAGTCTCTGGGGGCCATCCTCTAAAATGTACAGGAAGTGCACCACAAACAGCCAAAGGTCAAATTTGGGTATTTTTGGGCGATTCTCAAGTTTCAAATTTTAACAAACTGGTCAGAGGGATTTCATCAGGTTGACTCCAGATTTTGTTTGCTCATACTAGACAACCTGGAGATCTAAAATTGTGTGATTTTAGGCATCTGGAAGAGCTGTGACTGGTGTCCAAACTTAAAGTACTTTTTTGTACATTGTTTGCAGTGAAGAAACACCAATAATGCCTTATAACTTTTTACTGCTAATATCAATCATCACCAAACTTATCAGGGATGATCACACATTGATCCTGAATACATTCATACGTCAATATCATTACTTTGTCACAGCGCCCCCGTCTGGAAATTGAACATTTCCTCTTCTGATTTTGTAAATTTTCCTTTCAAATATTCAGCCATATTTATACATACCCACAAACCATTCAGCCTAGGCCTATGATTTTTGGTCTGCATCTAAGTCATCATAAGACCTACAAAAAGGCCATGACCAAATCCCAACAGGAAGTCCATGAGCTTCAACTCTGTTTCAAAATAAAGCATTTTTGATTGTGTCAAGTGACTTGGATGTATAACCCACATGCATCCCATCATAGCACCGCCTACTGGCAACAGGAAGTGACACAAATGGGTCATATCTTCATTCCACTTATCGTGCTTAACCAATTGAGCTTTGATTTTGAAAGAAATACCTCAATAATTGGCCACAACAGAGATAAATTTCATTGAAGGATGCCTAACTGACGATGGTGAGCATCTTATTATCTCGCCAGTTTGACAGGAAGCATGTACAACTCTCATACCAAACATCTGATTTCCTTCAAACTTCACATGTAGGATCAAGTTCTGCCCCTTGAAATGTTTAAAGGTTAATTTCATGGTTTTGATGTAGCGTCCCCTACTATCAACAGGAAGAGACACAATTGGGCCATTACTTGATTGGTGTGCATTTCACCATCACGCTATTTCACAGGAAGTCACTGTAGCTCTTATATAAAACTTGTGATTTGCATCAAATTGTAAAAGAATAGGGTCTGCCCCTCTACATATTAAAATTAGAATTACATGTTTTTGCAAATGTGCCACCTACTACATGATCTCTAACATATAATTTTGCTGTTTCTTTCTCATTATGCATGATAAATCATTGTATTAGGAGGATCGACGTGCTTTCTGTGCTCTGCTGCTCACTTATTCCCACACTCCTGCAGTCACGACACACCCTGACACACGCCGGGGTGCAAGGCCCCCCCAGTGCTGCTTGCAGCCCTAGTTTATTCTATTAATTCATTTATTTATTACATTAAATTAGAACTAAAATCATTGTTGTCCTCATTTCCCATTCTTACACCAAGCTGATATGCCTACTCTGTGTAGAAACAGCAGAGGTAACACAAGGCTGCTGGGAAAATTAAACCAGACTCCACCTGCCATCATAACACAATTATTAAAACGTGACACAAAAAGAGATGCCCAAGTCATATTCCAGAGAAACCTCAAGAGCAGCAAACTCAGTATGGCCACGATGGTGTAGAAAGCTCTCTTCTTTGATTGGTCAACCCTCTCTCTGTCCCTACCCTGCTGCCCCGGTCCTGGACGAATCAGGACACAGAGGACGGAAATGCTGCAGAAGGTAAAGATGATCAAAGAGAGGCAATGGAGGATCATGTTGGAATTAGCTGAAATTGTTCTTAAAGTTATCCAGCCTGCTCCTCCAGAGGAAAGCAGCCAAACTAACCCGTTGCAGGAATTTCTGATTCTGGTTCCTCTCTTGCTCCTCAGGTTACGATAGGTGATGGGATGAACGACAGCTATGTAGCGCTCCACACAAGTCAGGATGTGAAAGAACATCTCTCCATACCAAGTAAAGGCCCACAGACAGTAGCCCACTGTGAATGTTCTAATGTGAGAAGTAAAGACTCCACAACAGCAGAGGATGAAGCCGAGGACAGCAATCAGCTCCATGATGACTATGTTGTAGGTGAAGCTGTCAGAGTGGCTCATCATTGCAGCCATTGAGGTGGAACACTGGCGTTTCCATTGTTGGAGGCCGATGTAGAGGATGAAGATGCAGAGAGGGCTGAGGACGATGATGTTTGTGATGTAGTAGGCAGCATACATTAGAGAGCCTGGAGCCAAAATTAAGCAAACACTGAACGGGAGATCAGTGTAGATGGAGGAAAGGTTAGGATGGTGAAAAATGTCTTCAGAGTAGGAAAATTTGTCCGACATCTGTAAGAGAAAATAACACCATAATAAGAGAGATCTGACTCTCTTTCACTCTCTGACTTTGAGACTGAGTCGGTTCACTGTTCACATCAGGAAAGTAGAGTTTAGAATCATAAATGCACCAACCTTTCTAGTGTTTTCTTGGATGTCCTTTTCTTAGGTCTGATTTTTCACAGCTAAATTGTCTGTACTGTGGGGAAATTGCAGACCTACGCTTAAAATGTTTGAATAAAAATCAACAAGGCAGTGACATAGGCAAATGAGCAGATTGAGGCTCTACGAGACTGACAATGACAGATGATGACATCAATCAAGTTATATAAGCCTGCTGGGGCCGGTCTATCTATGAACAAGGACTGAAATCCACAAGGTAAACAACAGTGTGCTATCCACAGCTGTAATAAAATAAAAAATGGAATGACAGCTGACATTGGTCTGTTTAATATTATACCTAAGATTCACCAATATAAGCATCTAACTTAAGTGAGACTCTTTAGTCCCTGCTTGCCTCTTTGCACTCCCAAAAACATCTGAGCATGCTCCCCCTGAGTGTGCCGATGGTGTCCTCAGGATCTCCTCCCGCATTTGAATCAGGGCGTTTGCAGGCTCAGGCACAGTGTCAGGTTTTAGGATGTATTGCTGTTGTTTTATTGATGTTAAACATTTTTGCACCGTGAGTGAAGTTGCTCACTGAGTCAGTCACATCCTGCTTGTGGAGTTGGAAGGGTCATCTGGAAAGACTGTTAGTTTTCCTGGATAAAGAAGCTGTATCTGGCATGCTTGTCTCTCTTCTATATACGCAGTAAAGATATTTAAGCCTCTTTTTTGAGGCAAAATTTAGAATTCTTGAAGGTGCATCAAGATGCATCAATCACTTGTTATTAGTATGCTTAAATGTGTTAAAAATAACACCCTACTCAGTTTGTCCTTGTGGGTCCCACATGGACTATATGTGGGCTATGGGTCCCATGTGGGTTTGTCTGAGGCTTCCATGGTGACCCCATCTGTGACTGACTACATCAACTGCAAGTGTGGATCAGCCCATATGAGTCCCATATAGGCCAGAGGTGTCAAGTAACTAAGTACAAATACTTCGTTACCTTACTTAAGAAGAAATTTTGGGTATCTATACTTTACTGGGGTCATTTTTTTTCAGCCTACTTTTTACTTCTACTCCTTACATTTTAAAAATAGCCTCGTTACTCCCATTTCATTTAAGCTTGTTTTCATTCTGGCTTGTCATCATTCAAAAAAACACAAACCCCCCCCCCAAAACCTACCCAGATAAATCACACCATCCGGATAGAGTGAATTTGATTGTGGTTGGATGAGAAATATAAACATAATACCATTCTGGCACCCTTTTGGTTTGTATGTGATCCATCGCACCTGCACACTACATGAATCACATCACGCTCCAAGGAAATAGCAGATGTACAGTGCTTAACAAATGTATTAGACCACCTGTCATATTTGTCTCAGAGACCATCCAGCATCATGAAGTGCTTTAATGCGGACTCTTTCAATTTCATTGAGCTCTCCACATTTTGCCATTTTGAACAGGAATGAGGAATTTCAAACTGAATTCACCCAAATTTGAGCCGGCTCACTGGGCTTCTCTGAGAAGTCAGAAGTGAATCAAGCATAACATTCAACCACTAAAACTCATTTTTCTCTTCAGGAATGCAAGTAAATAATTATAATTTGACATATTAATCAAGAAATAATAATGTGCTTTACTATTTTTATCAGTTTTTTGTAAATCAGTGCATTTGAAAATTCAAGGATAACAATAATAATTATATTTTAGAATTAAAAGTATCATTTGGGTTAAAGAGCTTCTACATATTAGTGTATTAACCATTGCAGAAACATAAGAAATGATTTTGGTAATTACCAATGCTGTTAATTTTTGGCAGCTGTGGCATAAACCTTACTTTGGTTAGGGTTAGGGTGGTCTAATAAATTTGTTAAGCACTGTATGTCAGCTAGTACGAAGATGTCTGTGGTAGAGACTCAAGAGAACTCGAGGGAAATGTCCCAACCAGACACCAGTGAGGAGGTTGGTAGCCAGGAAGACCAACACTTATAGGCAACTAGTCATCATATCTTCCACTCCATGAAACACATTAATGCTCAGTAGCACACATGTATGGTTCTTGAATGTATTTGAATTGTACTAAAATTCATTCATTTTCAATGGGCATAAATGCGGCTGAAACAGGTGCATCCCAAAATTTTCAACATTAACATTTTAATTTAACATTAGTCATTATGGCCTTTAAAAAAATGTTTTTTGGGGAGGTGGGGTAGTGCACTATAGGCCCCTGTGGCATGTTGTAAACTTTTGTCCTTAATGGCATTTTTCCCCCCTTACATTACTTTTTTTTACTTTAAGTAGTTTTGAAACCAGTACTTTTACACTTTTACTTGAGTAAAAAGCTTGAGTTGATACTTCAACTTCTACAGAAGTCTTTTTAAACCCTAGTAACTATACTTCTACCTGAGTAGTGAATGTGAATACTTTTGACACCTCTGATATAGGCCCCATCTAGAGATCCCAAATAGATCCTACTTGTAGTAAACATGGGCAATTGTAAGGATCTCTAGTTGGGGCCTACATGGGTCTCTTATGGGCTGATCCACACCTGCAGTTCACATGGGCAATCACAGGTGAGGCCACCATGGACTGACTCCTTCATAGTGGAAAAAATATAAATTATATTATTTTTACAGCAGGTTTTGTTAATTGGACATTTTTTGTCCTTAGGGAAAAATATGTTAGGATTTTAAAGAAACCTTAAGGGTTGGGAATAAAAACAAAAGGGATTCCTCTTTAGGGGTCACGAATCAGATGTAGGTGTAAATTTAAAATAAGAACCAAGGTTCAGGTCAGTGTGAGTGTTGTTTTTATTTAACAGCATACTTTAATTTAAAATCAAGTTTAAACAGTCCATGCTATCATTAAAATGCATCAAACAACACATATTCCACTGCATGCACTTTTCTCCTTAAAAATCCCTGACTTTATTTGTTGTTTCTAAAACAAGCTGATATGCCTACTCTGTGTAGAAAAAGCAGAGGTAACACTAGGCTGCTGGGGAAATTAAACCAGACTCCACCTGCCATTAAGATACACTGAATTGCTTGGGATACAAAAAGAGACGCCCAAGTCATATTCCAGACAAATCTCAAAAGCAGCACACCAAGTATGGCCACGATGGTGTAGAAAGCTCTCTTCTTTGATTGGTCAACCCTCTCTCTGTCCACACCCTGCTGCCCTGGTCTTGGACGAATCAGGACACAGAGGACGGAAATGCTGCAGAAGGAAATGATGATCAAAGTGAGGCAATAAAGAACCATGTTCACTATAGTGGAGATTTGTTTTAAGTTTATCCAGCCTGCTCCTCCAGAGGAAAGCAGCCAAACACAGCCATTACAGACATTTCTGATTTGGATCCCTCTATCCCCCTTTAGTTTCCTGTAGGTGATGGGATGAACGACAGCCAGGTAGCGTTCCACACAAGTCAGGTTGTGAAAGAACATCTCTCCATACCAAGTAAAGGTCCACAAACAGTAGCCCACTGTATATGTAACGATATGAAATGTGAAGACACCGTAACAGCAGAGGATGAAGCCAAGGACGGCAATCAGCTCCATGATGACCATGTGGAAGGTGAAGCTTTCTGAGTGGCTCATCATGGCTGCAGCTGAGGCTGATCCCTGGTGCTGCCGCCATTGGTTAAGTCTATGATAAAGGATGGTGACACAGAGAGGGAGGAGGACCAGGATGTTTGTGATGTAGTAGGCACTGTACATTGTGGAGCTTGGTCTCAAGATGTGGCAAACCGTGAAAGAGCCGTCAAAAATGTTGGAAGAAATGTTAAGATGAATGTTGTCGGAGAGAGTGGAAGAGTTTATAGACATATCTGCAAAAGAAACAAACACAAAAATAGATGAAGACCTTTTTAAGGGACATCCTAGGACTGTTATTTATCGTTTTAAATGAGAAAAGACAGGATATTATATGTTAGAGATGCTTCTGCTTTCCTACAGTAGGTGGCGCATCAGCTGAAATGTGTAAAACACATTTAAATACAGATTCATATATGTAGAGGGGCAGACCCTGCTAATACATGTAAGATTTGGTGCAAAACGGAAGTGTCATATAAGAGTTACGGTGACTTCCTGTGAAATGGCGTGATGGTGAAATGCACACCAATCAAGAAATGGCCCATTTGTGTCTCTTCCTATTGCCAGTAGGGGACGCTGCATCAAAACCATGAAATTAACCTTTGATTATGTCAAGCGGCAGACCTTGATCCTTCATGTGAAGTTTAAAGATAATCAAATGTTTGGTATGAGAGTTGCACTACTTCCTGTCAAACTGGCGAGATCTTGAAATGCTCACTGTAACACGTGAGACATCCTTCAATGAAATTTATCTCTGTTGTGGCCAATTATTGAGGTATTTCTTTCAAAATCAGAGCTCAATAGGTTACACACAATAAGAGGAATGAAGATATGACCCATTTGTGTCACTTCTTGTTGCCAGTCGGGGGCGCTATGATGAGGTGTTTGCATGTGGGTGTGTTCAGTGTGATACCTATGTCTTGCAAGAAAGAGCAGATCACAGAATATTGGATACTAAAGTTATAAAAGATTAAAGTTGTTTGGCTCAATCAAGAATGCTTTATTTTGAAACAGAGGTGACGCTCAAGGACTTCCTGTTAGGATTTTTGGCGTGGCTCCAAGAGGCTTTTTTGTAGGTCTTATGATGACCAATATTCAGACCAGAAATCATAAACCTAGGCTGAATGGTGTGCAGGGGCTGAATATTTGAAGGGAAAATGTAAAAAATCAGAGGCAGCAACGTTCAATTTCCAGACGGGGGCGCTGTGACAAAGTAATGATATTAGTGTATGAATATTTTCAGGATTAATGTGTGATCATCCCTGTGAAGTTTGGTGATGATTGACATAAACACTAAAAAGTTATAAGGCATTATTGCTGTTTATTCACTGCAAAAAATGTACATAAAAGTAGTTCAGTTTGGACACTAGTCACTGCCCTGCACATGGATAAAAAGTCACAATACACACAACTTTGGACCTCCAGGTTGTCTAGTACGAGGAAAAAAAAATCTGGAGACCATCGGATGAAATCCCTCTGATTAGCTCGTAAAGATACACAATTTGTGAATCAACTAAAAATGCCAAAATTTGACATTTAACTGTTTATAGTGTGATTTCTGTACATTTTAGAGGATGGCCCCAACAGACTTTTTTTGTCGTCTAATCATGATACATATGTGAACTAATTTTCGTGCATGTAGCTCTTACTCCGACACTTATCTCAGTTATGGGGCCCCCTTTTCCCTGCTTGATTGATTTGCACTATTCCACCAAAATACAAAAAAATCCACTGGGGGTCAATTTTCTGTTAAATTTGCTGAGTTTTTTAGCATGATAAAGACCCCTCACACACACAGATAGGGTCTTTGCTGACCTTTGGTCGGTGCTCAGGCCCTAATAAACACTTCTTTCTGAGCCGGCTTCTCAGTGATACCTTTGTGCACATGGCTGAGCCTTCCATTATAATCACTGATGTCAGGACCTTGGTATTTTTTTTCAAGGTATGCCCAAAAATTACTTCTATTACATTCTATTGGAAATGTGATAACACCAAGACAAAGACTTGCTCCTCTGATAGTGACCACTGATTGTTTGTGTAAATGAGTGTGTGATGAAGTGGATGCTGTTGTAATCAATAGCCAAATTTCAGTGAACAGCAGTCTGCTCACTCAGGCTGCAGACCCTGTGGCACTCTTTAAGGGTTCACGTGTACCAGCATTGCAAAGATGGTAAATACATACAGAGCGTATGTGGGACACCTCAGTCTTTGTCCAAAGTTGTTTATAAATTCTTATCCGAAGAGCACAAGCGGACTAATGCGACATAGCCTATACAATTACAATGCAGGGTGGAGTGCAAGAGTAGACTATCAACCACAAAGAGACGAAGCTGTCAGTATGGGAGTCCTCAAAAATACATCGACTATGGCAGCTTGGTGCCAACAGAGAGTGAAGCCCGCCCTTTTGATGTGATTTGATTTCTTTATTTGAACATGTAAATGACAACTTAGAAACAGTTAAAAAAATAAAAATAAGTGAACATCAAGAAATAAAACAAAACAGTAACTTGCATCTGCAAATTCTTAAGCATTTTAGTTTACATGAGCGAAAAGGAGTAGGAGGAAGTATAAACTTATCTAATCCTACCCTTGTAGCTCACTCGTCAAAACGAAAACACTGATTGCTGTGACCTACTCATTCACACCTCTACGCCCACCTCCACATCCCTCCTTTGTGGAATCCTGTCAGACTTTCAAAGATCATCTGTTGTACAGTTCTGAATGTTTGTCTGCATGCTGTATTGTAAGTATTATATGGTGTACGTGGGACTCATAACTCCTGGCTTTAGTAGTCATTTTTCTCTTGTTTTATGATCTCTGTGCTCTGATTTCATCAGCCCAATGTTTGTTTTGTGGTACAAACTAAAGATTTCCTCTCTTCACAGTTGAATTTAGAACTAAAATATGCTTTACTGACAACAGGGAGAAATCTTCTACAATTGACCTGCACATAACACTTAATACAGTACAATACTACAATACAATACAATCATACTTACAAACATATGTAGATTTATTGAAGCAAAAACAAACAATGATATGAAGAACAGCTTGGCTGTCCTGTATGCTGCTACTGCCACCTAAACTAATAATAATAATACTGAAATAATGATAATAATGATAAAATTTCTAATACATATCAGCCAAGACTAAACAAGATTTTTTTTATCCAACATTAAAATTTGGAATAACAAACTAAATGTGCACCAACCTTTCCAGCTGTGATCTCCTTTCATTCAGTCTCATGTGTCTGTCTCTGCCAAACAGCCTGTCCTGGTTTGATACTGCAGGCCTCCCCTGTAAGTATTTGAATAAAAAACAAAGTGGCCATGACAACATTATTGACAAAGTAATCAGCAATTATTTTAAACTGACCGAGACGGATCATAATAAAAAAAAAAGAAAACAAACAAAAAAATAAGAAAAAAAAATCAACAACAACAAGAACAACTAAAAACAATTATTCAAAAATTCATAATCTTGGTAAGCTTCATTTTAATGTATGCATGCACGTGATAAAATCCAAATTTAAGCAGATATAGCATATTCCATCCTTGACACTGGGCCTGGAGGTTTAAAATGAACCCATCTTTTATTAGAAGCAATGGCCACAGACCAAGCTGCCATTCTTTGTAAATTTGTTGTTAGTGTTGCAATTCTAGCAGGACTGATTTGAGATGCCAAGTTATAACAGTAGATTCATTCAACTTTAATTTCATCTCGAGATGTCTTTGAGAGCAGAAGAAATATAGAAAGAAATATACACAAATGTAAATAGACATGAGTACATAAGAATTGGAACAGGAGGTAGGTTACAGTTAAAAACAGCTATAATCATGTATGTATCATTTTTACCCCCACCAAGGAGGTTATGTGATTGGGTGGGTTCGTTCGTTTGTTCGTTTTTTCGTTTGTTCATTTGTTCATAACATAACTCAAAAAGTTGAGAATGGATTTTGATGAAATTTTCAGGAAATGTCACAAATGGCATAAGGAAGAACTGATTAGATTTTGGGACTGATCCGGATCACTGTCTGGATTCAGGAATTTTTTTAATGGTTCTGTGGGAGATAGGGCTAATGGCAGAGGTCTGTGCTGTTACCACTTTACACCAGGAGATGGCAGACGTGAGTAACCTTAATCCCAGCAGCATTTTGGGTGTGTTTCTATCAAAGTTTTGGAGTTGATAGAGTTTGAAAGGCGCACATTTGGTCGAGGAGACGAGTCGGAGCGTAACAGAGAGAAAGCAAATTGTAGCGAGAATACTTACAATGCTGGGAGGAATAGAGGAATATTCACCCTCTGCCATGACTTCCAGTCGTCCAGTGAGACCATGGGTGAGACAGTCAGTGCATCTGTTGGCACCAGCAGGTAATGCTTCCACCCTGACAGGCCACCCATAGCAAAGCCAATCCTTTGCCTCACTGTGTTTCCACCTCCCCGGGGAGGGAGTAATCGGCGAACGTCATGGTGGGGGGCACATGGAGATGGATCCAGGAATTTTTTGAAGGATCCTTCACTAATGGGAGATAGGGCTAATGGTGGAGGTCCACACTCTCTGAGTGCTTTTCCAGTTTAAAACTAGGGTTGTTCTGATTTTGACACCACTATCTGAAATATGTCTGATGCTGCTTAAAATGCAGGTATTGGTATCTGTGAGCACACAGGTTTATACACCGATCCAATACCGTTTGGCTTATCTTTATATTTTGCTTCATTTAGCCATGTTAAATGTTAGCGCTATAAACCGCGAATCAATACTTCTTTACTGCCGGAAACCACAGCATGCACAAGCCACCGTTTTTAGAGCAGCAAAGAAGAACCAAAGGAGCGACTGCTGCAGCAAAGAGTGGAGGCTGTGTGACAGTTTTTCTCTGAACGTGATCGTTAAAATGCCTTCTAGGCTGGCGCAGTCATACATGACAAGAAGGGACACCGTTTATCAAAAGTTTAATCATTTTTTTAAATCGTTGCCTCTTACTTGTTTTTCCCCTTGAAGCTAGCTGTTGTGCCTTCCCAATGATGTCTTTTAATCCCTTGCAGCAGCATTTTCAGCGAGCCTGGAACTCGTGATTTTTCAGGACCTAAATGATTAAATTCACATCAGTAAACCCGATACTGAAAGTATTTTAATCCATTTTATTCCAAATACCGTAATTTATTACCACTATCTTGAATGTCTTGAGGGTCTGTCAGCCAATGGCAGGCTGTTCTGTAATCGTGTGATGCTGCCTGAATAGAGCATAATGGAGAGAGAGCCTGTGATGCAGACACCTGTATTATTATTTTAATGTTTAGCAGTAAAACTCAAAAATCAGCAGAAAATCACTGTTATGGTCACAGAGATGCTGTAAGTTATGATTCTATATGTTGAACCATGTTCTGAGTCGAATATAGGTCTAAAATAATTTCCTGTACAGTCTGTCCAGAAAGTTCAACACCTCGGTATCGGAATCATATCAGGAAGGAGAAAATGGTATCAGAACGTCTCTATTTGAAACTGACCTCTGCTAATAATTGAATATTTTGCTGTTCAGTGTTCCAGCTGTGGGCCACACAAAAGCTGAAGGACATTTCTCCAGTTTTAATATTTACTCTCTGAGTGTGATGATGGCTATTGGGCACATTCAGTAAAGAGGTGAGCTATAATGGCAGACGTTCAGACGGAGCTCATTATTATATCAATACCATTTGTCCAAGGTTTTTTGGTGATGAACATTGTTTTAAAAATAAAAACATATGTAAATAAATGTCATGTCTCTGTAGAAGCATGTATAATATCAGCTTGCCAAAATAACACCCTTAATCACATTTTCAAATTTTTCAGGAGACAGAAAAAATGAATCAAATATAGAGTTTTAGATATTTATTAACCATTCCACCCTTAAAAATCATGACAAAAGATGATTATTGACATACAAATAATGCTGTCAGTCTATTATTTAACATAAGAGGATTAGATGACTCAGACAAGTCCAACATCGTGTTTGAAAGGGTTAAACATTGAATAACAAATGAGCACAGTCGACCAAGCTGATTTGAATAATGACCTGATTAATTTGATTGAGTGGACTGACAGACTGCTTTCATTATACAAATAAGTCTGTGTTTTGCTTGAAATCCATCCATTCATCCATTAACCCAGCAGTCTAATGGATGGATTTCAAGCAAAACACTGACCTCCTCACTTTTCCTTTTCTTTCTTTGTATATAATATATTCAAACTTGTGCTCATGATAGAATGCTCAATTTTGATTTTCCTTTCAAAATGAATTTAAAAAAAAGTTTAAAAAACCCCATCAATTTTCATTGTTTTCACTGACAAAATCCAAACATCAAAGGCCTGAATACACTTGAACTCCACAAAGAAATATTTACAAACTATGTTTTACTATGATGATGTATTAGGGCCACTATAAGAAAAAATATATATTTAAAAAAAATGATAGGGAAGATTTGAAAACTTCAAAGAAAAAAACAAAAAAAAAACCTATTAAGTTTAAAAGTTGTTAATTTATGAGAAAAAAGTGATTTTTAAACTTAAAAAGTCATAAATATATCTCAAATATTTACAAACTATGTATTATTACAATGATGTATTAAGGCCACTATAGGAAAAAATATATATATATATTTAAAAAAATGATAGAGAAAATTTGAAAACTTCAAAGAAAAAAAAACATCAAAAAAAATTGTTAAGTTTAAAAGTTGTTAATTTATGAGAAAAAATGATTTTTTTTAAACTTAAAAAGTCATAAATATAACTGAACCAAAAATGTGGAATTTTCAGATTATAATGTCAAAAATCCAGCCACTGTTTTCAGCTGGGTTCTTGTATAATTTTTTCTTAACACTGTAATAAATTTATGGTGTTAAAAACATGACATTTCTGAATTTCTACTGTCAAAACTAAAACATTTTTAAAATTGTAATTTTCAAGTTTTTTTCTTGCTAATCTCAGACATTCAAATTCTGAAATGTTGAGTTTTATTTCTTGTTATTCTACAACTTCTTGATCTTAAAAATGTGGGAGTTTTTTAATTTTTATTTTATTTTTCAAAAAACGTGATATTACAAATAATATATACAGTGCTTAACAAATTTATTAGACCACCTGTCATATTTGTCTCAGAGATCATCCAGCATCATGAAGTGCTTTAATGCGGACTCTTTCATTTTCAGCCAACTCTCCATGTTTTACCATTTTGAACAGGAATGAGGGATTTCAAACTGAATTCACCTTTTTATACCCAAATTTGAGCCGGCTCACTGGGCTTCTCTGAGAAGTCAGGAATTAATCAAGCATAACATTCAACCACTAAAACTCATTTTTCTCTTCAGGAATGCAAGTAAATAACTATAATTTGACATATTAATCAAGAAATAATAATGTGCTTTACTATGTTTTCAGTTTTGTTGTAAATCATATATATATAATCATATATATATATATATATATATATATATATATATATATATATATATATAATTTTGACAGACTGTTTTTTGTTTCAAAATGAAATAACAAACGTTTGTTGCATCACCTTCATATAAATATAATCTGATATAAAACACTTCACTGTTCTTTTTAAAGAGACATCTTTATGCCAAGCTCAAGTCTCATTTTTTGTCCCTACAGCAGGTAAAAATCCCCGCCTTATGTAGAAAGAGCAGAGGTAACACAAGAGTGGAAGGAAGATTAAACCAGATACCACATGCTATTAGTACGCAGTCCTCTTGTCCTGACAGAATCAGGGTATTCCAAGACACTTTACAAACAAGCATGAGTATCAGTGCTGCCAGGATGGACACAATGGTGCAAAAAGCCCTTTGCTTTGATTGGTCCAGCCTCTCTCTGTCCCCACCCTGCTCGCCGGGTCCTGGACGTACCAGGACGCAGAGAACAGAGAGACTACAGAAGATGACGACAATCAGAGAGAAGAAGGAGAGGGAGATGTCTATTCCGACAGTGACCTCTACTGAAAGCAGTGTACCTGATCCTCCACAGGAAAGAAGCCAAACACACCCAGAGCAGATATTTCTGATCCTGATGCCTTTCCTGTTTCTCAGGTTTCTGTAAGTGATGGGATGAACCACTGCCAGGTAGCGGTCCACACTGGTCAGGATGTTCTCCGTAATAAGTGATCACCCAAAAATGATGCCCAGCTGAGAATATGCTGACATTAGGTTTAAAGACACCATAACAACAGAGGGCCAAGCCAAAGATGGCAATCATCTCCATGGTGACCATGTGGTAGGTGAAGCTGTCTGAGTGACTCATCATGGCTGCTGTGGCGGTGAAGCACTGTTGCCGCCATTCTTGCAGACCGTGATGAAAGATGAAGCAGCAGAGAGGAAGGAGGAGGATGACAACTGAGAGGAAATAGGCCACAAATACTAAAGAGCTTGGTCTCAACATAAAGCATAATGTAAAAAACTGGGTGTTGATAGGGGAAGGATTTGGCTGTAAAGTGGAACCATTGTGGAGGAAAGAAGTGTTATTGGACATCTGTAAGAGAAGAGAAGACAGCGGTTAAATTAACAGACATTTTTTCCCAAACTATGGGCATCTCTTCAGCCTGCCTCAGGTATAAAGATTTTATAAAATATCTGATTACTTCAATGTGAAAGACCCTTCACTTGCCAACAAATAAACACTGATTTTCAATAACAGATTCTGTCCAGCGGCTGCCAGAGTCCCAGCCTAGTCTTGTTCTCAAAATGCCAAATTTTCAGACCAGGGTGGGGTATCAGCAAAATATTTAATGTTTGCAAGTCTGACACTAATAATGCAGGGAAATGCGACTGAAACATTTCACTTTATTGCATGACTTTTATCCTGAACAGGCCCCCCAATAAGAGGGGATAGAGGGGAGAGCTCTCTAGGGTCCAGCTAAACTGGGGGCCCATGGAGGTCAGCAGAATCATGGTCCATTAAAAAATGAATCTGTGATAGCCATATGTAATTTTTGACCTGAAAATAGCCACTTTTATTAAAAAAAAAAAAAAAAAGATGTATTTATTCATTCATTCATTTATTTATGCCATAGGACAATATAGCCTGACTAAAAATCAAACAGATCACCTTTATATTGGCAATGCTAACAATTTGACTGCAGTGTAATTCCTACAGCACTGCATGTACAGTTTTCCCTAAGAAGATTAAACTATGTCCTGTTTTCTTCTTTGTGATATGCAGCGCTGTCTTTTCTTTTCTGTATCGCAATGACAGTCTGTCAACAAATTACAGTACAAACAGCAAAAGCGTAAATGCTTGTAATGCTTGTCCAGTCTCTTGCAATCAATCTCCCACATACACAAAGGTGTAACTTACAATTTACAATAATTGTCACCAAACTTTAGTTATAGTTTACATCAGAACATCCCTCCAGAGTACTGTTATAGCGACAACATGACTAAGTAATCTGACTGTCTTATCCGTACACAGCGACACAAGGACTTGTCATTCTGAGGGCACTGACATGTTCATTGACACAGATATTTACTTTTGAGAGATGAACTAAGGACTTTGAGGAAGAGACTGGCTTTTGCAGGTAATCCATGGTGTTTTGCTATTTGTACGAAATGTTTTGAGAAATGCAGTTACTGTTTCGCAAATGTCGAGGATGGTTGGAGAAATGTACCAAAGCGACTGAGAAAAACTTTAATAGTTTGTAGTATTCCTTTTTTGTTAACATTTTCTCCATGGGTTGGTCCGGTTAGTGTTAACCTCAGGTAAAAATGAGCTGAAGGATGGCAGGGAAATCAGCAACAGGATAAGAGCCTTAGGAATGGACGGATGTGAGATGAACAACACCGAGTTCAGCTGTAACACCGAGCGGAGGAAGTGGACTCACTCGCCCTCTTGTAAGGGATGAACTCCATGTCACATCAGTGCTATGTGCAGGGCTAATGCTTTGTACTATTTAAGGCATTTCTGCCATTTTCTGTACATGTATGGTAGTTTTTGGTAAAGTAAAACAATTTCAAAGCCTCAGTATGATATTGCTGTCTTTTCCAACTGGCACCACTGAGCGCCTCTGATCAGGTCAGAGCAGAAACATTTTACTGGTAAAACACTACAAGATAATCTGGTAAGATAATCCTAAAATTCATCCAGTAATCGGGTCTTTTGCTGACGTTGTTTGGAAGTCGGGACTATCATGTCGTGTGCGGCCTGCTTTAGTTAGTTAGCTGAGATTTAGGGTCGTTGCATTTTGACCTTTGAAAATCTAACAATACTAATCTGATGAGTGTTTGCTTCAGTCTCCTGTTTTGCTGAAACTCGAGTTTTGAGCTCTGTCTTTGTCAGGCTTTGGTCATTTTTTTACTTGCTAAGTTAAATTAATCAATACTTTAATTTACAATGAGATCAAATGAATTCAAACAGCAAGTACACAATAGCAATTCTAACCACCATGTTTCAGTTACAACAACAGTTATAATATTATTAATATTAATTATAATAATAATAATAACTACAGGGTCATAATCATAAAAAGTATCAAGAGTCATTAGTACTTCAACCTTCTCTGTGATTTCCCAGATCTTTCTTTTGTCCGTGGTGTCTGATTGTCTCTGCCAAATATTCTGAACTGGCCAGATGTCGCCAGCTCTCTCATAATCATTTGAATAAATCAAAGTAGCAATGACAACAACATTTGACAGCCTTTTATACCAACAGAAACAGATGGACTAATAATAATGACAGAAAGCATGGTCATGTAAGAGGCGTTAGCTCGTTCAACAGCTGTGAAAGGAATCACAATCTTGTACTTCACTTTTCTCAATAAAGAAATGTTCAAAAATAAGATCGGCTCCTGTGGCAATAATTTCAGTAGCTTTTTCCCAGCATGCATCAGAGATCAACAAGTAACAGCAACACAGCTCCAATGATGTGAGACGTTAATCCAGCATACTAACTTTTAATCTCTGCATTTAACTCCACTTAGTCTAGTTTTTATCATGTTTTTAGTTTTTAATGAAAGGTCATACAGTGATATCATTATTTACTTTTTACCAAAGGTTACCCTTGAAGTAGCAAGCACAGTTGTCACATGATCATGCCTTGGCTTTTTTCCGACTTAATTATTATGAAAAATGTTGGAAATCAAATGTTTGGCCTTTGGCCTTAACGTAACAAAACTACAACTCCCTCAAACTTTGTGATACAGCCAGGACTAGGTTAGGTTTAGGCAACATGTTTAAGTGGATTGGAAAGAAAAGAATTAACTTATTGATAAAGATGTCATGACTTGGTTTAAAACATTTCCCCTAGGGTGAATTAAATTCACTCATTTTGTCTTCAAAATTTAAAGACTGATACAGAAGACAAGTTAGTACCTTCATTACACTAGAGTGCCATCTTTGTATTTAAAAGTTGCTGGGCTGAAGGACTTTTTTTTTTTTTTTAGTGAGATAAATTTTCAGATATCACAATGTGTGTGTGAGTGTGTGTGCTGGTGTTCTCAGATGATTTGAATAAGCGCTTATTTATTTCACAATGACCTGTCAGGTACCAGCCTCATTTATGCAAATGTTTAGCTAATATTGGAAAATGTTTTAAGAAAAATCTTGAAGATAAACTCTCAACCCCTGTTACTGAAAACATCCATTATAGTCCACTGTGAACGTTTGTCCTGTTTCAGCTGAGAATTGTTTAGTTCCAGATCAGACCACTTCGGACACAGTGTTTTGTTTGGTTTTTTAATAAAAGGAAGAATCTTAAAAGACATTCATGCAGAAGTTTTCTTTATTGGAGCTTGTCCAAGGCGTAATGGCATCTACTATATATCGGACTTTGTTGATGTAAAGTTTTGACTCTTGTCTTTGAAAAGTGTGATAAAAATTACAAATCTTACATTTCATTCACTAAAACGTTTTGTGCAGGGAGTCAACTCATTGATAACTTATTACCTCCGCCAAGGAGGTTATGTGATCAGGTGGGTTTGTTCGTTTGTTAGCAACATAATTTAAAAAGTCATGGACAGATTTTCATGAAATTTTCAGATAATGTCACAAATGGCATAAGAAAGAACTGATTGGATTTTGGGAGTGATCTGGATCACCCTCTGGATCTAGGAATTTTTTTAAAGGATTCCATACTAATGGAAGATAGGGCTAATGGCGGACGTCTGCGCTACACCAGGAGATGGTGGACATGAGTAACTTTTTCAAAGTTTTGGAGTTTATAGAGTTTGAAAAATGCACGCCCAGTCGAGGAGAAGAGTCGGAGTGTAACAGAGAGAAAGACAGCGAAGAATAGCGAAAATACTCACAATGCTGGGAGGAATAGAGGAATATTCACCCTCTGCCATGACTTCCACACGTAGTGAAGCCAGTGCTTTGCCTCACCGTGTCTCCACCCCAACGGGGAGGGAGTAATCAGCAAATTGATTAGATTTTGGGAGTGATCCGGATCACCGTCTGGAACCAGGAATGTTTTTTTTAAGGATTCCTCACTATTGGGAGATAGGGCTAATGGTGAAGGTCTGCGCTGTCTGACTGCTTTTCTAGTTCTTTATTGTCTTCTGATCAGTTATTTTCAGAACATCTTTTAAACTTTAATCAAGTTCTTTCAGACATTAGGTCACAGATAGTACTGTTCAATGGGTGGTCAAGCGGTCTTGTCAAATTGTAATACTAATGTTTATATTTTGAATTAATGAAGATAGGCTGTTTGTTATCAAAATAACAACATATTTAAGTAATGGCTATTGTCTTCAGTGGTCTGATTTTTACTGAGATGCCATTTTTGCTAATTTGAAAGCTTGCATGAATGATATTCAAAATGATTGACTTAACTTTCTGTTAAAACATTTTTAAAGAATATGACTGGAGAGCAACACAAAAGAAAGAAATGTTTACTGTAATAATATTTTAAATAGAATATGTATCGTGAATCCTAAAGATGTAGTAATGCTGACAGGTCTTTTGTTAGTTATTTAAAAAATAACTAATAAGTACCAGAACCCCCACCACCACCGCCACCTAAAAAAGCAACAGATTTCTGCTCACAGAATCGTGATTGTACTAATATACACTCTTACCTGGATGGAGGGGGAAAGTTGCGCTTCTCACCAGTAAAGACCATCGGCAGAGTGCTACCCCAAGCTCGACAGTTGTTCAAAAGAATCAAAAAAGGCAAGTTATGAAAGGCCAAAAATTTACTTTCTAGTTTATTTGGTTTACATCACGAAGAAACTTGCATTACGGCACAAGGCCTTCATCAGAGTGTTTGATGACCGCCTTGTGTCGAAGCATGTACGCATTTGGTACAGGTTTATATCTTTTACATTGGCTGTAATATACAGTCATTAACAAATGTATTAGACCACACTAACCCTAACTAAAGTAAGGTTTATGCCACAGCTGCCGAAAATTAACAGCATTGGTAATTACTAAAATCATTTTTTATGTTTCTGCAATGGTTAATACACCAATATGTAGAAGCTCTTTAACCCAAATGATATTTGTAATGCTAAAATATAATTATTATTGTTATCCATGAATTTTCAAATGTACTGATTTACAACAAAACTGAAAAAATAGTAAAGCACATTAATATTTCTTGATTAATATGTCAAATTATAGTTATTTACTTGCATTCCTGAAGAGAAAAATGAGTTTTAGTGGTTGAATGTTATGCTTGATTCATTTCTGACTTCTCAGAGAAGCCCAGTGAGCCGGCTCAAATTTGGGTCTAAAAAGGTGAATTCAGTTTGAAATCCCTCATTCCTTTTCAAAATGGTAAAACGTTTTTAGTCTCAGGTTTTAGCTTTAAACAAATTTTTAAAAGATTTCTGAAATATTTATGTTTCCTCGTTTTTATGACAGGTGGTCTAATAAATTTGTTATTCACTGTACATTGTTCTACATTATGCTTCTAATCATGATAAAAAATTGCATCACCGGCGTCAAAACCTTGTATCTCCAACATCCCTTTCCAGGCCATGAAAAAACCCTGCTGTATTCTTCAATAAATCTAACAGTGAATGGTTATAGTTAGCATCTTTCTGACATTGTTTTTTTTGCTTTTAATTGGTTAAAACCCAGTGAAAGATGCCAAAGGTAACCAACAGCACTGATTTATGAAAGAAATAAATACATCATGAAAAATGGAGATACAAGGTGGTCAAAAAAAAAATTAAATGTGGTCAAATTGTGATGCAACTGCTGCTATGGCTACATTTGAGTTAACTGCTACACAATGGAAGTGGAAGCCATTGCTATTGGCTTATGGTACAACTAAACCCCGCCCACAGCTACTGCCTCATTCCCCTTAAATGATGCTGATTGGTCCGAACCATGTTTGGTGCAGTTCAAATGTGTGGATTTGAGCTTTTTAAGATGGATTTGCCTGCCTGATGACAGATTGGCAAATCCATCTGCTCTGGAAAGGTATACAATGTGACTATTTCAGCAAGAAATTAAAAATTCACCAACTGCTATCTCCAGAAATTGTGTTCTCCATGGCGTATGTCATGGAGGGGTGGTACAGCCATACCCAAATGGTTTGACTATGTTTACACAAGTTTAATGTGCAAAAGATGCAGGGTGCATACCTTTTGACGTCACTGGTCATATTTAGGATTATTAATGAATCACTGATGGCGGCTACAACCCAAAACCATTCAGAAGTACTTATCAGTGACATAAGGAACCAGATACTTTAGCATGCACTGGGAAACACCAAACCGGACTAATGTAATTGATTTTGATACAGTCCGATGCTTTGCTTAGTTGTTTGTACAGGAAAATATCATTCGTTGTCTGTGCAGAAACATCAGAGGTAACACGATAATACTGGGAATGTTCAGCCAGACACCACATGCCATGGTCATGCACTCATTATGTCTTATCTCTGGAATCTGGTTTACAACCATCAAAACCAGGTTCCAAATTATCCTCAACAACAGCACCCCCAGTATGATTGTAATGGTGTATAACGCCCTCTGCTTTGATTGGTCGACCCTATCCCTGGTCTGATCCCCTGGCCCTGGACGAATCAGGACAAAGAAAACATACAGACTACAGAAAAGGGTGGTTACCAAAGAGACCATCAACAGGGTCAGGTCAATAATATTGCTGACACTCTTTATCAGCATCAGGGGTATTCCTGCAGAAGACAGAAGCCAAGTGCAGCCAATGCAGATATTTCTGATTCTAATTCCTCTGTCCCCCCTCAGCATCCTGTAGCTGATGGGATGAACAACAGCAAAGTAGCGCTCCAGACAGGTCAGGATGTGGAATAGTGTTTCTCCATACCAAGTAAAGCTCCAAAAGAGATGGCCAGCCCATATTAAGTTGAAATGATACCCAAACACACCACCAATAAAAATACAGCACCCAAACACACCAATCAGCTCTATGACGACCAAGTGATAGGTGAAGCTGTCTGAGTGACTCATCATCGCCGCGGAGCTTGAGTGCTGTCGCCAGCATCGTTGAAGACCCAGATAGAGAATGGGGACACAGAGAGGGAGGATGATGACAATGTTTGCCATGTAGAATGCTGTGAGGATCATTGAGCTCGGTGTAGCAGTGAAGCATTTTAAAAAGGGGAGATGGATGTGGCGAGGGAGCGGGACAGGGCAGTCAGGATGATGAAGGGAGTCATTGAAGGAGGAGTCAGATGACATATCTGGAAGAGAAAAGTTCCTGTCAATCCTCCTGGGATGGTTATTTATCATGTAAAACGAGATGCTGTTAGAGATGCTTCTGCTTTCTTGCAGTGCAAAAGAAAAAAACATTTAATGCACTTTTAAAAACACATTTAGATAAGTAGAAGGGCAGACCCTAACCATACATGTGAGATTTGATGCAAATCAGAAGTCTCATATAAGAGTTGCAGTGACTTCCTGTGAAATGGCATGATAGTGAATTGCTTGTGAATAAAGAAATGGCCCAGTTGTGTCACTTCCTGTTGCCATTTGGGGACACAACATCAAAACAATCAAATTAACCTCTGAATATGTTGAGAGGCAGACCTTGATCCTTCATGCAACACTTGAAGGAGAGCTGATGTTTGATATGAGAGTTGCACTACTTCCTGTCAAACTGGTGAGATTTTGAAATGCTCATTGTCGCCAGTTAGGCATCCTTCAATGAAACACATCTGTGGTGTGGCCAGTTGTTGAGTCCTCTCTTTTGAAATTAAGGTTCAGTAGGTTGTAGGAAATGTTCTACTGCCAGAAGGGGGCGCTGTGACACAGTAATGATATTGATGCATAAATGCATTCAGGATCAATGAGTGATCACACCGGTGAAGTTTGGTGAGGATTGACATTAGCACTAAAAAGGCGTGTATTTTCACTGCAATAAAGTACAAAAAAAGTAGTTGAATGCCCCGTTTACACGACAACATTGTCGAGCGAAAATGCAAAAGTTTTGTAGCGTTTTGGCTGGCCGTTTACATGACAACGGCGTATTGGTGCCTGAAAACGGAACGTTTTGGAAACGGGCTCCAGAGTGGAAGTTTTTCAGAATGCCCACGTCTCTGTCTGCGTGTAAACAGGGAAAACGGCACTTTCTGAAAACGACCATGCGCACTCTAGCTGCAGTAAATATCCATGCGCGAGTAGGCTTATAACACATGAGCTGGATGGGAAGCCCAAAACAAAGATGGCTGACACCAATGTACTGTTCGTGCTCCTCACGCTTTTAAATTTAACTGTGCTTCTCCAACAAAGTGTTGATTTACCCCACTACCACTTGGATCAATGGAGACGTATTTCGTGCCTGCACCAGATTCTGACTTGGTGTATGGGTCGAGTCAGAATCTGCATGAAAATCACACCGCCATCTACTGGCCCGGCATGTATACTACATCGTTTTTGGTGTGTCCCGCAGTCTTGTGTGAACAGAGATCATTTTGAAAACCTTGCCATCTGAACATGGAACTTTTTGGAAAGGAAAACGGAAAACGAAGCAAAACGTTGTTGTATAAACGGGGCATAAGATTGGCCTCCAGTAACGGCCCCGCCCTCTGGTGAAAACTCACAGATTGTACATGTGAAGATCTCCACGTTGGCTAACATGAGCAGAAAAATACTGGAGTCATTCAGGTGGAATCCCTCTGACGAGTTTGTTAAACTATGAAACTTGTGAATCAGTGAAAAATGCAAAAATTTGACCTTTAGCTGTGTGTAGTGTGCTTCATGTACTTTTTAGAGCATGGCCCCAAGAGACTTTTTATTTTGTCTAATCATGATACATATGTGTACCAATTTCCATGCATGTAGCACTTACCTAGTCCCCTATCTCAGTTTTGGATTTGCACGATTCCACCAAAATACAAAAGTTTGCACTTGGGGTGAATTTTCTGTAAAGTTTGGTGGGTTTTTGATGACGTTTAAGCCCCCAAATGATCAGTTCTTCTGACAGAAGAATGATGCATACAGACATAGTAGGGTCCTTGCCAACCCTAGGTCGATGCTCGGGCCCTAATTATGGCTATATACATTCTACAGTCCTTGAAGAAAGACTCCTCCCACTGTCACTCCTGGCAACGTGACAGTGGTGAACCTGCGCAACTTAATGCATTGTAGGAATGTTTGTAGTGAGACTGGCTAAGCCAACTTGTAGGATATTTGATTGGGGTCTACCAAACCAATCACAAAACATTCATCCTCATAAGTGTATTTGAGACTCTAAAATGAAATTGGACTGTTAACTGTAAGTAGGAGAGGTCATATAAAACTTAAATATAATGCTTACTCAATGCAGATGTCTTTTAAGCTCATTTCCATGCAGGTGGAGCCAAGATAATCCTTGTTGCAGTCTGTAGATGGACTTTTAAAAATCCTACCCCGGTTAAGAGCTTAAACTTTTTTCTCTATGCTTTTAAGGCTTACCCATTCAACACACAATACGAAATCTCACTTAAAGCAATTTCTACAGATTTGAACTAAAAGTATTAGCCTTCCAGTGGGATACAGACCTGCTTCTATTGGTAGATCCTCGATTTTAACATGCACTTAACCAGAGAAAAAGGAACTTGTTATGGATTAACCAAAGTTTATTGAAAGCAATAATAAAGTATGTGAATAATGGGACTATAGTGAAATGCAATTAATGTGATTAATATTGGCAGTCCTACAAAAAAAACAACAAAAAAACAAAACATCATTTCCACATTTTGAGTGCCTCGTGCCAAACATGGAGTACATTGACTTAAGTGTAAAACTAGCCAAAAGTGTGTCTTAAATTTTTGAAAATGTGATCAATATTTCTTTTTCTTTTCTTTTTTGTTTTGCATATGAAAAAGGAATTTCCAGGGGAGCAAGCAAAATAAGAGAAAATGGTGTTAACAAGTAAAAGCATAATGAAAAAGTAAATCATCAAACAGTTTACTCGAGTGTCATACTAGAAAATGATTTGGAGGGCGTAAGCTTGATCAAACCTGTGCCTTCTCCATTTATCATAATTGATATTTATCTAGTCTACCTCCTTTATAAACCTGTGTTTTAGTAATTTTCCTAAAATTGTCTTATTATAGTATTTGTGTAGTTTGTAGAAAAAGTCACAAACAATGAGATACAGTAGGGTTTTTTGGTTCAGTTTGGTCACCCACAAAAATTTGGTTTAAAGATGCTAAAACAAAAAAAACACAAGAACACCAACCTCAAACTTAGTGCCTGATCTTCTTCTGTCTTTGCCTCCCACCCGAGCTTTGATTTACTGCTTATATTCTCACCGGCTGGATACCGCCCCACTGTCTCTTTAGTTATTTGAATAAAAAACAAAGTGGCAATGCCACTTTAAAGACAAATGAGTCACCCACTGTAAACACACACAGTAATAAATGAAAGAAAAACATGGGACAAAGTGTTCTGTACATAATTTAATGAATATAGATTGACAAAGATATATTCATATAGTCATAACAATTAAACATTTTACTTGTATAGTATATTGATAACAAGGTAGCAAAGAGGTTCATATGATAAAATAAAGTTGAATTTGATAGCATTTTTAGTGATCAGGCTCATTTGGCTTAGCCCTGTATCCATCCGTCCTTTTTCTTCTTATCCGGGGTTGGGTCACAGTGGCAGCACGCTAGGCAAGTCCACCCAGACATCTCTCTCGCCAGCAGCGTTTTCCAGCTCCTCTTGAGGAATTCCAAGGCATTCCTAGGCCACATAAGATATATAATCCTTCCAGCCAGTTCTGGGTCTACCTCCACAGCGAGGTGACCAAGAGGCATCCTGATCAGATGTCTCAACCACCTCAACCGGCTCCTTTCGAAGCTGGCATCACTGATACAGCTCTCTCCTGGTTTCACTCATATCTCTCACAAAGAAAACAGTTTGTTACCATCGGCACCTCTCACTCATCCCCCGCCCCAGTTAACCAGGGCGTGCCTCAAGGCTCTGTTCTTGGACCTCTCCTTTTCACCATCTACATGCTTCCCCTTGGACAGATTATTCACAAACACGGTCTCAGCTTTCACTCTTATGCAGATGACACCCAACTCTATCTCAGCACCAAACCATCCACCCAGCTCCCTCCCCACTCCCTGGTAAACTGCCTCCAAGACATCAAAGCCTGGATGACCTCTAACCAACTCAAACTCAACAGCAATAAAACAGAGCTCATGGTGGTGGCCCCCAAAGCGCTGCTGCAGAAGGTTGGAGATCTCATGCTTGATGTGGACGGGACCTCCATCTGGCCATCCTCCGAGGTCCGAAACCTGGGCGTCATCCTGGACTCCACCCTCTCCTTCCAGTCCCACATAAAGTCTGTCACCAAATCTGCCTTCTATCATCTCAAGAACATCTCCAGACTCCGACCATCACTCCCTGATTCTGTGGCTGAAACTCTCATTCATGCTTTCATAACCTCCCGCCTGGACTACTGTAATGGAGTCCTGTCTGGAGTTCCCAGCAAAACCCTGGACAGGCTTCAGTACATCCAAAACTCTGCAGCTAGAGTTCTCACCCGCACTAGACCCTGGCAACACATCACTCCGACCCTCATCCACCTCCACTGGCTCCCTATCAAGTCCTGTATCAACTACAAAGTCCTCCTCCTCACATACAAATCTCTCCATGCTCTGGCTCCCCAGTACCTTTCTGATCTCCTCCATCCATACACACCATCCCGCAACCTTCGATCTTCAGACACCGGCCTACTTTCCATGCCCAAAACCAAACTCCGAACCTATGGAGACAGAGCCTTCAGTGCTGCAGCTCCCACCCTCTGAAACACTCTTCCTGCAGACATTCGTAGCGCTCCATCTCTGGACATTTTCAAAAAACGTCTCAAGCACCACCTGTTCACCACAGCCTACAGTCTTCACTAAACCACCCCTTACACTCATCCTACCCCTCACATAGTTTGTCCATGTCTATGTGTTCCTGTAAAGCGTCCTTGGGTTTCTTGAAAGGCGCTATATAAATTCAAGATATTATTATTATTATTATTAAGGAACAGTGGCTTTACTTTGAGATCTCTTCAGATGTCCGAACTCCTCTCACTTTCTCTAAGGCTGAGCCCACCCTCCTGAGGAATCTCATTTTGATCGCTCAAACCCGCAATCTTATTCTTTCCGTCACTACCCAGAGTTCATGACCATAGGTGAGGGTTGTGACGTTGATTGACCGGTAAATTGAGATTTTTGCCTACCGACTCAGCTCCCTCTTCACCACGCCAGTGCAGTACAACATCTGCAATACCACAGATGCTGCACCGATCCACCTGTTGATCTTGCAGTCCCTTCTGCCCTCACTGATGAACAAGATCCCAAGGTGCTTGAACTCCTTCACTTGGGGCAAAGACACTCTCCCCACCTGGAGGGAGCAACCCACCATTTTCTTGCAGAGAACCATGGCCTCTAACATGCATTAGGAGCTCAATCTTTCACCTCCCAAATGGGTGGTTTTAGCTTCATTAAATTTAGGGAGATTTAGCACTGTTTTGGTGTAAGATTCAAAGTGCGTAGTTAACGCTAATCGTGCAGATTTTTTTTTCAGATTTAACAAAAAAGCTCATAAAAACTTTGCACTTACAGTAAGGAAGTTAGAAAAGCCTGTTCATAACCTTTTTATATGGTGCCTCATTTGTAAGGATCATGTGTTTGTGGGATGAGCAGCAGAACTAAGTATGTGGGTTTGGCCCATGAAAAATTTGCCAAATATTCTCTGCCAATGCCAAACAGCTTATTCTGCCATTGACTCTTGTTTGGTGGATTGGATGATTGAAATTTCTCATGGGTGCAACTCATATACTCAGCTCTGCTGCTCATCCCACAATGTCCCTTACAAATGTGGCACCATTTAGAAGAGAAATAAACAGGCTTTACAACGGTATAAGATTTATCACCAAGAAGCATTATTACAGCAAGGTTGTAACCAAGGTTGGCTCTCAACTGGTGAAGACAGTTCTATGTCCTCACAGAGCCAGCGGCTCATCTCAGGAGACAGTATGACCAAAGCAGAAGACGGAAGAAAGCAATTGTTTGCTTACACATAGTGTAATTTAAGATAAGACATAATGTCCTGTCTTTGAGTTAAGAGATACTTTTTCATAAATTTTTCTTTTAACGTTTCAGTCAGGAAGACTCTTGTCATACCTTCAAACATTTTATTCCAAAATGGATGTACAGTTTTACAACACGGAGTGGTGCTCAATAGATGCTCCCTGAGTTAGTCAAGCAACAGTCTTTGACTTTCCAAGGAGTGCGTGGCTAGAAACCCCCAGATGCATTAATGACAATGTGTAGTGAATACAATAAAATTAGTTAAACCATAGCAGTATGAATCTGAATATGAGATTACAACAAGATTTATGCCATAAATGAGGAGGCTGGGGTGGAGGAGGTGAAGCTTTATGCCATAAAGGAGGAGGTTAAGCTTTATGCTACAAATGAGGAGGCTGGGGTGGAGGAGGTTAAGCTTTATGCTATAAATGAGGAGGCTGGGGTGGAGGAGGTGAAGCTTTATGCCATAAATGAGGAGGCTGGGGTGAAGGAGGTGAAGCTTTATGGCATAAAGGAGGAGGCTGGGATGGAGGGGGTTAAGTTTTATGCTATGAAGGAGGAGGCTGGGATGGAGGAGGTGAAGCTTTATGCCATAAATGAGGAGGCTGGGGTGAAGGAGGTGAAGCTTTATGGCATAAAGGAGGAGGCTGGGATGGAGGGGGTTAAGTTTTATGCTATGAAGGAGGAGGCTGGGATGGAGGAGGTGAAGCTTTGCTAGCAGCAGCAGCAGTGGGGTGCATCAGCATTTAATGCAGGCAGAGATTAGTGAGATGTATGTCCTATTTGAATTTGTAGTTGTGTTGAAACAGAGAGCTGTGATTGGCTGTGGGAGGCGATATTTGGATCACCTGGCTATTGGCTGATCACGACTGGCCACATGACTACCGTGTCCTGCTTGAACTAATGCTGAGCTTCAGTTTTCTGATATTCTCTGTATTTCCATTCTGTTTGATGGTAATCAAATCCAACCCATGTTGTCACTTAGTGTTCCAAAAGCACCTGAGTATACCAGCTCTTTGAAGATACAGAAAGGGTAAAACTAGACTGCCGGGAAGGTTAAGCCAGACTCCAGCCACTGTTACCTTGCAAACAATAACTTCTGAAATTGACAGTGACGCCCAAATTAGATTCCAAATGAATCTGGATAACAGTACTCCCATTATGATCAAAATGGTGTAGAAAGCCCTCCGCTTTGGTTTGTCAACCCTCATTCTGTCCCCGCCCAGCTCCCCTGGTCCAGGACGAATCAGGAAGCAGAGAACAGACAGACTGCACAAGGAGACAATTATCAGAGAGAAAGTCAGGAAGAAGATGTCAAAACCATGAGAGACCTTCTGAAGATTTCTTAAAGCTGTTAGTCCAGGGCAAATCAGCCAAACACATCCGATAATGATGTTTCTGAGTCTGATCCCCCTCTTGCTTTTAAGGCTTACATAGGTGATGGGATGAACAACAGCCAGGTAATGATCAGTGCATGTGAGGATGTGAAAGAACATCTCTCCATACTGGGTGAAAGACCACAAGAACCTCCCCACAAATAAATAAACTACATGTGTAGTAAGAATACCAAAACAGCAGAGGATGAACCCAAGGACAGCGATCAGCTCCATAAAGACCACATGGCAGGCAAAGCAGTCTGAGGTTTTCATCACCGCCGCTGAGTTGGTGGAGGATGAGCGCCACCGTCGTTGGAGGTCCAGAAAGATAACCAAGATGCAGAGAGGGAGGAGGACGAGTAGGTTGGTTATGAAGAAGCTGGCGTAAACAAAAGAGCTTGGTCTAGAGTTGAGGCAGGTGTTAATAAGGAGGTCTGGGTTGAAGGAGGGAAGGTTGGGATGGAGATGAGAGTCGTTGGAAGAGGAATCAACATTCATGTCTGTAAGAGAGAGAGACATGATTGTCACATGGAGCAAATTTATACATTTTGAGTTATCATTGGAAAATCCATCCAACCATCCTGACCACCGGGGGGGGGGGGGGTGGATGGGGGGCTGACCACCAGTCAATCACGGGGCAACATACAGGGACATACAGTGGTGTGAAAAAGTATTTGCCCCCTTTCTGATTCCTGAGTTTTTTTTTTTTGCTTTTTTATCACACATTTATCATAAGTTAACTGTGATTAACCCCAGTTTTTGGAAAGCTGAGTTCAATTTCACTGCCCACCCCAGGCCTGGTTACCACCAGATTAGTTGAATCGAAAAAATAACTTAAATAGAAACTGTCAGACAAAATGAAGTAGGCTAAAAGATCTCATGCCACGAGCCAAAGAAATTCAAGAACAAATGAAAAAACAAAGTGATTGGAATCTATCAGTCTGGAAAAGGTTACAAAGACATTTCCAAGGCTTTGGGACTCCAGCAAACCACGGTCAGAGCCATTATCCACAAATGGAGAAAACAAGGAACAGTGACGAACCTTCCCAGGAGTGGTCGGCCAACCAAAATCACTCCGAGAGTGCAACCACCACTCATCCAGGAGGTCACAAAAGAACCTAGAATGACATCCGAAAACCTGCAGGCCTCACTGGCCTCAGTTAAGGTCAGAGTTCATGACTCAACCATAAGAAAGACACTGGGCAAAAATGGCACCCTTGGGAGAGTTCCAAGGCCAAAACCACTGCTGACCAAAAAGAGCACAAAGGCTCGTCTCACATTTTCCAAGAAACATCCTGATGATCCCCAAGACTTTTGGAGAAATATTCTGTGGACTGATGAGACAAAAGTTGAACTTTTTGGAAGGTTTGAGTCCCGTTACATCTAGAGTAAAAATAACACAACACTTGATAAAAGACCATGCAAACAATCAAACATGGTGGTGTCAGTGTGAGGGTCTGGGGCTGCTTTGCTGCTTCAGGACCTGAACCACTTGCTGTGACTGATGGAACCATGAATTCTGCTGTCTACCAGAAAATCCTGAAGGCGAACATCTGGCCATCAGTATGTGCCCTCAAGCTTAAGCACTCTTGGGTGATGCAGCAGGACAACGACCCGAAATACACCTGAAAGTCCACCTCTCAATGGCTCAAGAAAAACTAAATTAAGGTTTTGGAGTGGCCCAGTCAGGGTCTAGACTTAAATCCAACTGAGATGCTGTGGTGTGACCTTAAATGGCAGTTCATGCTGGAAAACCCTCCAATATGGCTGAGTTAAAACAATTCTGTGAAGAAGAGTGGGTCAGTATCCCTCCACAGTGATGAGAAACACTCATCACCTGTTATCGCAAACCCTTGATTTCAGGTATTGCTGCCAAGGGTGGAACAACCAGTTATCAGGTTCAGGAGGCAATTACTTTTTCTCGCAGGGCCAGAGAGGTTTGGATTTGTCCCCCCTTAAAAAAATAGATAAACATTCAAACACTGCATTTTCCATTTACTTGGGTTGTCTTTGTGAAATATAAAAACTGGTTTTATGATCTGAAACATTTAAGTGTGATAAATATGCAAAAAAACTCAGGAATCAGAAAGGGGGTAAATACTTTTTCACAGCACTGTACATGATCATACCAAGATGGAAAAGACTAGAGTGTAAGGGACTAGTCTTTATGTCCACTTAGGGCTTCTGTACATAGACTTTTTACCACATTTTTTCCCCTGGCATCTATCTATCTATCTATCTATCTATCTATCTATCTATCTATCTATCTATCTATCTATCTGATTATAAATAAGTATAAGGACTAAAGTGTAAGGACTTTTATGGACTAAAACTGGTATAATTTTTTTTTTTTTTTTGAATTTTTGTCTACTTAAACGACACTAAAGGTTGAAAATGACTAAATTGTGACTAAAAACTCGAACCGTGTTAACACTCAGAAAATGAACTCAGAAGTGTATTTCATGTGACTATTTCACGTGTAAAGGCTAGATGCTTTCAGGGTCCATGACTCCACTTTTAAACTCGTTAGTTGAGTTAAATATTTCAGTCTAGCGTCTGAACCTGGAGACTCAAAAAGCCATACCTCATCAGACTTGAATAATCTCCACAACTACGACAGAAGATATTAAACAACAGTTTTTATTTGGGTTTAACTGAATCAACAATGAAGTGAACTTCGGGTGTAAAATCATTCCAGTTGCTTTAGAGTTTTTATAATAGTCTTTGTTTTTCCTTTTTGATTAAAATGATTGAATATCTTAAAGCAATGACCACACACAAGATCAATGAGGTTGTAATTTGGTAGACGTTTTTTTGTTAATTGTCCTTGTTGAATGTTATATGTATGTCTGTGTATATCGTCCCTTGAATTGTGTATGATGGAGCTGCTGTTTTAATGCAAAACAAATTTCAGATCCTGTATCTGACAATAAAGTATTATCAAATCAAATCAAAAATGAGACCATCTACCTTTTCAGTGTTTATCTCCTCTGCGACTCCTTTCTGTGAGCAGCAGTCTTGCTGCTCAATTTCAGTACCAAACACCTAGTTCATGCCCTCCCCAATTTGTGTTATATTTGAATAGATAATAAAATGGCAACGATGTATTGACTATGATCAAAATCAGGCATAAAGTAATTTGAAAATGTAGCAAAGATATGTGGCACATATTTGCATTAACAAATCCGTATCCATTAAAATACACATTCACTTTACCATGAGAGGACTACGCATCATTTAGACCGTCTCTAGCCTGGCCACATTCGTGCCAGAACACACAAAGTCAAGGTAACAGCTTGCTTTAACCTCATTAACCTTAAACTCAACTCACCACTGTGATAAATTATACCTAAGAATGATGCTTTCACTAACTTTAGTCGTATCCTTTTTAAAAGTGGAAGAATAACAAAGTGTTCTTTCTATTTCCTGATTCAGTCAAAACTAATTACAATTTATCAAACTAATTTTTCTGAACTGTGGTGCAAAGAATCAGCAGCAGATTTAGTAACAGGTCTCTTCTGGATTTTTCCAAAACCAGAACAGCAGGCTCCAGTGGTTCTGAAATTTCGCTCTTTACAGTCCATCCACCCAGACAGGGTAGTCATACACCCAGCTGTGATCAGCTGGTGCATTTAATGCTGCGTTCCATTTGTCATCGTAACTCGTATTCTGACTTGTTTTTCTGACAACCAGAAGTAGCAAATGGAACGTCTCTCCTAGTCGTATTTACAACTCATGAGCTAAATCTTGCACAGAACACCCCGACCTTGACGTCACAACATGGTGGCACCACATGTTAAGTGTAGTAAAAACTTTGATTTTGACCTGTTTTCAGAATCTTTCGCTGTTTCTAAGTGCATTTTAAGAAATTGTAGACACAGCACTAAGCTGTGGTTGCATGTTGTGTGCAGCAACAGTCTTTTCATACGTGAAGTCCTGTGCAACGTGCTGTTTTAAAGGTTTATCGGCTAACAACTGATAAATGATGCTAAAAACAATGACAGGCTAACGCAAGAACGACATCCGTCATTTTTCAAACTTTTTTTTATTGATATATGTGAAGCACATACATGCATACTTACAGACATTATTCAAATGATTCACCTGTGTACATACGGATTAATACACTATATACATGAAGAGTTTTCATTCTTTTTTTGTGTTTCATTCCATTCTAATATTCTATTTCCATTTTAAATTCTTGTATCTTTGGTAACTTTTGAGTCCATTTACACTTATGGATATAATATTTATCAAACAACACAAATAATTCAAAATATAAAGCTTTTGACAGTTTCCATTTCCATTGTCATAATAAAAAATTGCATCCTTTTCTTTCAACTGAACTTTGGAGCTGGTTTGTACATTATAGAGTTGCTCTACATCCAAACAAAATAAGGGACTATGGAGACACTCTTTTTATCCAAACTTGTGGTGGTTATGACAAATGGAATGCAAACAACTGGGAAATCCATATTTGCAGATGAATGTGACGTCATTCCCAGTTCCGACTTCCAACCTCTGAAGTAAATGGAACACAGCATCAGTATGGCTTGCTTCTCACTAATCCCTGCTTGCATTTACGTTGATTCACCACACTGATGCTAATGCTGATGCTGGGAAAGCTTAACCTCCTCCACCCCAGCCACCTCCTTTATAGCATAAAGCTTGTTGCACACCCGTATTTAGATTCATATTACAATGGATTAATTGCTTTTGAACTAATTTGAGAATATTCAGTGCACATTGTCATTAATGTATCTATCACCATGGTGGTTTCTTGCCATTAACTCCCTGGGAAGTCAAAGCATGTATCGCGTATGGTGATGGTTTTCCTGACTGAACTCCAACAACTAGCTTATTCATTGCTGTTGCATCCTAGACCGTGCAGAACTCTATCACTCTGCAAGAAAATTAAAATGCATTATTTACCGTTTCTTTTTTTTCCCCAATGGCGCATAATCTCTACATCACGAAGGACTGCAACTCTTTTTTCATTGATTCTCACCAAACTCCAAATATCAGCCACACCTATAGGCCTTCTTTTACCATGCATGCTTCAGGATAGTGATTAAGAAAGAGAATATCTGGTCAGTCCCAAAGCAATGAGATGTTTTGAGATGTTTTTGGTGAGGCAAAACCAAAAGATATTGAAGCTTCACGAATCAATGAAACATTGAAAAAGTGATGATTTATTTGTTGATTTACTTGAATTTACACTCAAAAGTAACCCATTTAACATCACACCACTGTCCTCATTCAGCTTTCCTAACAACGACCAATATTCCTTCTCTATGTAGAAACAG